>NC_143587.1:21596431-21896431 GCF_048544385.1 Mastigoproctus giganteus
CGACGTTTCTCGTCGTTCTCGTGTTGGCTTTCTTTACCTTCGCTGGCAGTTTTTTCTGGCTGGCAGGTTTAAGACCAACTTAATTGCATTAAGTAGTTAATTTATTTTTCTAATCTATTTCATTTATTTATTTTTATATACTAATTAATATTAAAATTTAATTAATAATAATAAATATCTGATTTCATTTGTTTAATTATTAATTAAATTCATAACTTTATTTAATAATAATTAAATACCGAATAGTATTTTCTATATTCCTTATACTGAAGCCACTATCGACATATTTGAATATGATAACCCTATTAACACTTTTGCTGCTGGCTTTTCCAATGACCTTTCTGACCTAGGGTTGAAAACCACGGGATTGAGTTAATGTGGACTGGAGAGAGCAGAGACATTTTTGGGCTTTCTTCTCACTAGGACTGAATTAGTCAGCCTCTGGCAAGGTTGCTTGACAAAAATATAATTTTCCTTCTATCAAATTGGAAGTTCTAAAAGTAGGATGATTCCCCCTCCACATGGATTAAAAATCCAGTGCCTCATATTTACACGAGGAAGCAATAAACATGTTAATAAGTGATATGACTTCCACTATACTTCCACTATAGTCACCTCGACTGCACAATGTAAATCACATTTAACAATCCATTAAGCAATCATTAGTAGATGACAAAGTGGCTAAAGCCTAAAAACACATATTTGCTAACTAGAAGAAAAGCAGTTACACTTCCGTACCTTGATTTTCTCCATCCACGAGGGTGTATCTTCTTACTTGTCTAATCTGCCATTTTCTATGCATCATCATGGCAATAGCTAATACTCCACTTCAAAAAATAATAACACAGTATCACCATTATATATATAAATTTGTGAATATACATTATGTTAGCATAATTCTCATTACTTTCTTAAAATAAAAGTAAACAACTCACTATGCAAGATTCTGTTTGCTGTTTCAAGACAACAGTTTTCTTCATGGTTCTCATTAACAACTATTGTCTTAAATAAAGTTTATTTAGAAAATAAAATAGAATTGCAGCAATTCTCAATGAGAGTAGACCATAATTGTTTAACCACACTAAAATCTAGATGTGCATAACCTTGAAGATATACACCTGCTAATTATCAGTGTATACGTTCAGAAATATGAAAAATTCTTAGCTGAAAGTTTAGTAGGAAAAATCAAAACAAATTTCAGTGATGCTGTTTCGTGTAAAAAAGTATAAGAATCAGGTTTTTTTTTTTAAAAAATAAAAAAAGGCTTAAAGAATAGCTAACTTCAGAATGTGTTTATAATACATAATGGAGCTGAGAGTTAAGTTTTGTAAAAAGGAGTAAAAAGGTACTACCACTATAGAAAATACTATCTCTCCCTTAGACTAAATAAATTTTTATAGTTTTACCTGACATTTCCCTCTTATAAAATGGAAATTGTGAACTGCACTGTACATATCCTGGGAATAGTTTCTCGAATCAACTAGATAACTGCTATTTAAATTCAATATATTAGAAAAAGCAAAAGGGGTCAAAAATCTTTTGATCTAGTTCTCACTAAGGATCAAAAACATGGCAGTTCAGGAATCAATAATGGGGAGTGATCATAATGTCATAAAATGGGTATCATCTAGAGAAATTTTGATGGTCAAAGGGAAAGAGGTGGGATACAGTGGACTCAGATATTTCTTCTGTGCTATTAAATCTGGAGTTATTATTATTATTATAAAATATTTGATATGAATGCATTTGTGGGAAGTGTTTAGGGAATGAATTTACCCTGGAGACATCAAGCACATTCATTCCAGTTTAAAAGGAACACAAAAGAAAGATAACATGGATGACAAGAGAGCTAAAAGATTTAACTTATCAAAATAAAAAACACAGGATAGTTACAGGGATGCTGCTTTGTATGATAACCATAAGAAAATATGTAATAAAAATCACAGGCAAAGAGAGTTAAGAAGAAAAGGAGTTCTACTCATATGCAAATGCAAAGCAGCAGAATGTAAGTTTGATATGCTCTTGGAAGGCCAAAGTAGCAGCATAATTGATGGTCTGGCCAAAATAGTAGCCAAGTTGAAAAAGGTATTTTGCAACTATCTTTACTACTGAAACTACATTAATGCCAAGGGGGAGTAGTGAAGCCAATTTGAACTACAGTAAACCGCCGCTATTTGCGGGAGTTACGTTCCTGAGAAATTCCGCGAATACTGAGTTATGGCACCCATAGTAATAAAAGGGTTCCGTTCCAAAGTATGAAATATATAACAAAAATTAGTCTAAAATTTTGTCTGTACGTATTATGTGTATTTACCTACATAATATGACTATGTACATAGACAAACGTAGAGAGTACATAGAAAAATACAAGCATAAGGCATCGAAATGAAAATAAACAATTTATTAAATGTAATACTGTACATATTTATTAGACATTTTAAACAAACCTTTCAAAAACATATCAAGAACATGGGTTGCTGGGCGAAAAATAACTCATAATCGAAGTTTGTTTCTTCATTTTTTTTATTGAGCTCCTTTTGAATTTCCCCGTAAGGCAAGAGTAATTGTTCTAGGTCTCGTTTAAACTTGATGCTTCTTTCCAAATTAGGATCCGTTTCCACCACCTTTTCTGAAAGTTGTATAGAGAGGCTAAAGATTTCCTTTAATGACTTACTATTTAACTCTGGTCTAACAACGTCGAGATCTTCCTCCTCAAGATCATTTTGGTTTTCATTTGACCTTGTTACTAATTCATCCAACTCTTCTATTGTAAGTTCATCTGCATGAGTTTCAATAAGTTCCTGAATGTCTGTTGCATCGATGTTTTCAAAGCCCCTGCCTTCTATTCCCTGTGCGATTTCTACAATATTGGCAACCAGTTCATTGGCATTAGGGACTGTTTTAGCAACAACCACTTCTGGCCACAATTTTCATCAACACGCGTTAATTGTAGATGCACTTATCTCATCAACTGATGTCTTGATGTTGATCAGGCAATCTGCAATGTTATAATTTTTCCAACTTTGGCTTACAGTTAAGTCTGACTCCCTTTCCATTTTTTTCAATTAAGCCAGTAAAAGTTCTCCTAACATAGTAGGACTTAAACGCAGAAATCACACCTTGGTCTAGCGGTTGTAGAAGTGATGTGGTAAAGGTAAAGTACAGCCATTATCAACCCACTGCAGGATGGAAGCCTCCTCAACAATTCATGCTGAGGGAAATAGACCATAATCTGCCACGCTGGTCTAGTGCGGGTTGGCAGATCGACCGTATTCAGCAGTCAGGGGCTTGAACCCCCGGTCTACTCAAAGAGCGTGTGCTACTGCACTCCTGACCACTCGGCTACGGAGGTGTTGGGTGGCAAAAACAATTTCAACGTTTGGGTGGTCAAATTCTAGACTGCTTGAATGTCCTGGCACGTTATCAATAAGAAGCAGAACTTTGAAAGGCAAAGATTTTGAAGCTAAGTACTGAACAAGGATTAGCGTGAAACATCCGCGGTTGCGATTTTGTCACCCCCCCACCCATTGAGTGCAGGACGTTTCCTTTTTACACCTTTTAAGTTATTTTTACTCATAATAAAGCACAATTACAAAATGAGGAGGCACGCTTGCTACACATAAACAAAGCTGTGAGCGTGTAGCAACTGAATAAACAACACCATAAAGGCAGAGACAACTCTATTAACACCTCACTAGCTCACATTTTACTAAAGCACATTTCTGGGGGTTACTACCATAAAACAATAAAAACAATTTCCAGTTGCGTTCCTGCTAGTGGAATCTGTTATAAACTGGTAGTAAACTCGATCTAATTGCATTTGCGATAATATCGATTGCTGGAATTTTACGTTATTATGGTGAAATGTGTTTCCCCTTCACTGCTATAAAAAAATAAATACATTTTCAGAATCTTCTCTTCATTCCTATCGTGTTGCGTTCAGTTGGGGTGATTCCTGTCCGACTGCCATTTCTTGTAATCACAAAGGCGAATCGTGCTTAAAAGCGAATTTGGTTCGTGTTATATACGATATCGTTCCCCTATTTATAAATCGTGTATGATCGAATTCGTGTAGTGTAAACACGTGTTATACGACAACTGACTGTACTACTCTGTGGACTGGGCAAAATAATTTTAGCCACGCCCATGTTTTTTTCATGGCGGAAAATGTTCACGGCGCTTTAAAATTCACATTTTTTTAGGTTTAAATCAGCGACCATGAATAGCGGGGGTTTACTGTACTGTATAATAAGTGACAACCATAGCAGAAAAGTGCCCACCTGAAAAGCTATTGAAGCCGAAAGTGGGTAAAGCCTCAGAGGACAGATGGTGATGTATACTCAATTATATTGAAAAAGGAAAGCAGGTGAGCCCATCATTAAGGGAATGTTAATGTTCCCTTGGAGTTGAGAAGGGCCAATGTTTCCCTAATCCAAAGGGGAGAAGCTAAAGTGGCGAAATACAGACTAATAAAGTCTAACTTCTGTGGCTAATAAAATTATTGAATCTATAGTTAAAGACAATACAGGACCCTCTTGACAAGAATGGTATTCTCAACTGGTCTCTCAAAATCTTACTTGACTAATTTGGTAATTACTTGATGAGATTATAAAGCAGGCTGATGCAAAAAACAACTTTTATGTTATACAGAGTAAACTCTTGTAATAATGTTCCTGTTTATAGCACAACCCCACTTGTAATTCTCTTTCTTTTGGTCCCAGGGTCAATCCTACGAAGTGCAATGCACTTTTTGTTCTATGGAATTCCCATTTAAATGCTTTCTTGCTTATGTTGCTCTTTTTAAAGTCCTAAGAAGGAATAAAACTGGATATAATCGTCTTTCCTCTTGATTTTGCTTTGGGAAAGGGACAGAGACTAAATTCTAGGAATTATTAATCCCATAGCTTGTTTACTTTATAGAAATTATTCCCAGTGCAGCTGCAGGTGACATTTATTATATATTTAACTCGAACCATTGAAGGTAGGTAGTCACTCTTCATAACTCACTATCTATCTATTCATTGTTGCTGAGGAAGCATAATACTGAATTTGAAGATAGCTGAGGAAAGAGTGCATTTGCATACTCTCTTCAGCTTTTTTTTTTTTTTTTTAATTCAATATTATTCATCTGCTTTCTTTGCTGGTATAGCAATTACTGCCTTTCGTGTGTGCATGTGTGTTTTTAAAATAGCATCAATAAATTTTATTAATTGCAGCATTATTATGTTAAAACTGCAGTAATCAAGTCAATACAATAATACCAAGGTATTATTGTATCATCAGCTAACTTATACTTCAATATAAATGTCAACAGCAGTATACTTCAATGAAATCTTTTTAAAAATTTTAATTCTTTTTAAGCAAAGGGAAAAAAAAAAAGTTTGTGGGGTGCCAAAATAGCAAACATTAAACATGCAGGTTTTCAACTTACCTCTAACCACTTCTTCATAAACACTGCAAAAAAACTAAAAAAGTAACCTACCAAAATACTGATGGAAAATTGCCTCCGAAAAAAAAAGAGACCCCCACTTATAATGTTCATTGAACCCTGTTCCTTTAAAGGTATTAACAGGAATTTACTATATTTGGATTTTAGTAAGGCTTTTGATACAATTCCTCATGAGAAGTTATTATATATAATTAGAGTAGGTTAGGATAACAAGGAAAATCCATTTGGATTAGGGACTGGCTGAAGAACAGGAGCCAGAGGGTAGTCATAAATGGGTATTCTTCAGAGTGGACTGGATTAGCAAGTGGGACCCCTCAGGGGTTGGTGCTGAAATCTCTTGTTTCTTAGCTTCCTAAATGACAAGAGACTGCAGAGAAAGCTGTCCAAGTTTGCTGTTGACTTAAAACTTTGGAGGGTGGCTGACAATCAGAACCAGGCTATGTTGCTTAAAAAAAAAAGGATTTGGACCAACTTACCCAGTAAGACTGAACTGAATTAAAATCACTGGTCAAGACCAAGGTGAGCAGTGCCCAATTTTGAGTGTGTCAATCTTATGGTTCCATGTTAAAGCTTATAACATGTTTTGACAACAAAACATACCTTTATTAAAAGAAGTACAGAAGACTGTCGAAATAACGGCACCCCAAATAATGGCATATTCGAACAAACAGCAGATTGAGATTGGATGTTTAATACACTGCAGATGTCTTGCAGTGCCAAAAAAACAGAAAATGGCAAGTCATGTGATTACTTTTTTGTTTAAATTTGCCATTTTGAAAGTGAATTCTGTACTAATATCATGAATTATACCGCTGTTTTGCATTTATTTTAAATTAAAAACCCCTCACTATGGCTCCTAAAGTTAATAAACCTCATACAGAGAAGAAAAGAAAAATAATTAAACAACATTAAAGCTCAGTGACAAACTTGATATAATAATAGAAAAAAGAACGGAGTATAAATAGGAGTGTATTAATGGCAGAATATAACATTGGATCATCAACATGTTTGTTTTTTATGTGCTGTTAATAAAATTGCATTTTTAATCTCTCTATTTCTTATTTAGCCTCATTATTTCTGCATTAAATATATTAAAAATAAAACTTTCTATATAACAGAAAAATCGAAATAACGGCATCTTGAATTCCGAAGGAGCCGTTATTCTGAAAGTCTACTGTATATCTAATTAAAATTATTGACATTTTATATATAACAAGGAATAAACAAGTAAATGTATTCAAGATATAGGCCACCGTAGCAGAGTGGTAAAGTTAAACTGTCCAAAAGTACATTCACTTTGAGCAATCATGGTTCAAGCTCATACGATGACTACTAAATACAGCGATGCTCTTGTATTATCTCTATTTGTAAACCCCTCTGACACCTTATGTGTCATGCTGGGGCGTAAATAGGAAATTTATTATTTTTAGTCATAAATAATCACTCATATGCATTTACAATACTGGAAAGTCCTTAGACCAAATACCTAGATAAAATACTGCCTTATCTTCAAGCAAGCATCCAAATCCAGAACACAATAGTTTGAAGAAATTCAGGGTATAATGTCATCCAGTTCTGACCACAGTAAAAATGGGCAGGAAAAGTTATGAGCATGCAAACTAGAAAACTGCAATGATTACAACAATTGAAATCACTGAAGTAACACATAGAGGGAGCTGACTCTTTAAAAATTACAGCTGTGAATTACAGGCTCCGAAAAAGCGATAAGTGTTTGCCATTTACCTAATTGTTATTTTATATTGTACTTTATAAGTAGCCATATAGTTCTAGATATGCTGGTTATTTTTATTTTTAATTTAGATAAAAGAGTTTTTGTAGATTACTACTTAATATACGTAAAACTGTTGTTTCGTTCGAATCTTGCAGCCATTGTTTTCGTATTGAGTGGTAGGGAATTCAAATTTTTAATTGTGGTAACTAGGTAGCTCTAACGTAAAATTATATAGCATAATTCGCATCCCTGCCTTTAGGATTCTATTAGATAGTGTAGTATTGAAAATTAATTAATTAAATTTATTGATCTTATTAATTTAAAATATCATGCTCCAGACTAGAGCAGAAAAGCAACAGGCACAAAGTGGCAGGAGTGCTGTGACTCGGAGGAGAACTGAGGGGGGGGAGAACTGTGATGCATTGGAGAATCTGTGATGCAGATTCTCCAATGCATCACAGCCTAAAAAAATGTGCAACTTGTGAAATGTTTGCCGAACTCTCTGGAACGAAACATGATCTAGCCAAGGAGGATGCTTTTGTGTGTGCAAGGTGCAGAGAGTGTCTAGAAATTAGGTGTCAACTCAGCTTTCTGATGGGCATCTATGAGAGATTGAGGTGTAGGGTAGATGCCCTTGAAGAAATTAATATGAGGGGCCCGTCAAGCTCTCAGCTGCCCAACTCAACGCTAGAGCTCACTCATGGGCATTAGGCAACATAGCGGCAACCTCCAAGGCAGAATGCGCTGGTCTTCCAGGAGTTAGTTATCGTCGGTGACTCTATTGTCAGGGAGATGGGAAATATATTGTGTAAAAAGGATAGATGGAATAGGACCAGGGTATGTCTGCCAGGGGCAAAAGTTGATGACATTGTAAAGCATATACATCTTTTAAGGGCACAAAGGGTGATATTGTTGCACACGTTGGCACCAATGACATTAAGAGTAGGAGATTTGGAGATTTACTTAACAAGTACAGGTCAATGTTGCGAAAAAGTCGTGAATTAGGCTTAAATTTGAAAGGGCCTGCAATTCTGCCCAGACACGATAGAAGGGAGTACATAATGAGAGCCTTGTCAATCAATTCGGCCCTGGAGGAAATGTGCAAGGCTCAAGGGGTAAAATTTTTTTCAGCGTTGTCTGTGCTTGTTAACAGGAGAGACAGCTTCTACAGGGATGGGATACACTTAAATAGAAATGGTGCAAGAATATTTGCTGATACTATCGAGGCAGTGTTAGGTGGGTCGGAAAACTGCTAGCTTGGGGGGGGGGGATTCACAGACTAAAAGGTTAAAAGTAGGGCGTAGGCAGAGGCGTAGGTGGTTCTTGCACTACTTCTATTAGAATAAGTAGTGGCTTGAAGCGAAGGGTGTTGGAGGTTTCAGGGACTGATGGCAGTCATCGTGAAACATGTGGGTATATGGGATGTGTTAGAGTAACTAATAATAAGAATAGGTACATGTATACTTGCATGTATAACAATGCTAGAAGTATAGTAAATAAATTTGATGAATTTGAAGTGTTGGTCGAGACATCAAAGGCGGATATTGTTGGGATAGCAGAGACGTGGTGTCACACAGATATAAGGAATGCAGAACTGGAATTTAGGCAGTACAATGTGTACAGAAAGGATAGACAGGATAGAAAGGGAGGAGGTGTTATGCTGTTAATTAAGAAAATCATAAAATCAAAAGAAGTGCATCCAGTTGATATAGATGAACAGTGCACTGTTGAGTCAGTTTGGTGTGACATCAGCACTGCGAAAGGAAAAATAAGAGTAGCAGTGTGTTATAGGCCTAATGACTCGAATGAGTACAATGAAAAATTATACAGAGAAATAGAGTGGGCTAGTAAATCAGAATGTCTTATAATGGGGGATTTTAACGTCCCGGATATAGACTGGAACTTTTGGGTCGGTCACTCGCACAACAGTAAGACTTTTGTGGATTTATTGGATGATTGTTTTCTGCAGCAGTATGTTTGAGAGGCAACCAGAGGGGGTAATTCTCTTGATCTGGTTATCAGCAGTGATCATTCATGTATTAAGAATTTGCAGATAAAGGAACCATTAGGTTTCAGTGATCACAGTGTACTGATGTGGGATTTACTTAAAGATATAATTACCATCAGGGGTAAAGGAAGGGGTTTCTGCTTCTGTAAAGGTGACTACAGTGGTCTCAGACAGTTTTTAAATTCTGTACAGTGGGACCAACTGATGATGTTACTAACAGCAAATTCTAAGTGGGAAGCATTCAGGGAATTAATAATGAAAGCTACTAAACGTTTTGTACCTATTAAGAAATATTGTTCAAGGTTTAGGCCTAAATGGTTGTCAAATGAACTAATGAGACTCGTGGCAGAGAAGAAAAATGGATGGGATGCATATAAATTATCAAGCGACTCAGAAGCCTATGATGTATATAAGCTAGTCTGTAATCAAGTCACAGAGGTTAGGCAGGCGAAGGCAGATTACGAGAAATCTTTAGCAAAGGATGCTAAGAAAAACAGCAAGGATTTCTTTACTTATATAAACTCTAAAAGGAAGGGGATGAATCTGATTGGTCCACTTGATATCGATGGTTCGACTGTTGATGATCCTGCTCAGATAGCAAACAAACTGAATGAGTATTTTGCATCTACGTTCACACATGAAATTATTAAGGTTTGAAAATGCCACAAGGTTATCAAATTGTAACAGGGTGCTTCATGATTTTGTAATAACTGAGAGCAAAGTGGAGGAGAAATTGTTGAAGTTAAACATAAGAAAGGCACTTGGGGTTGATGGGATCTATCGAGTTATATTAAAGGAGGCGGCAAAGCAACTAAGCAAACACTTAGCCATAATTATGAGAGCATCCTTGGACTCGGGGGAGATCCCCATGGACTGGAGCTGTGCAAACGTGACCCCCAATTCACAAAGGCAGATTGAAGGGTGGCACGAGTAATTACAGACCAGTTAGTTTAACTTCTGTTCTGGGTAAAATAATGGAGTCACTTGTTAAAGATGCATTGCAGGATCATCTAGACAAGACTGCAGCAATAATTCAGACACAGCATGGGTTTGTTAAGGGAAAGTCTTGTCTGATAAATTTGATATGATATTATGATGTGTTACAAAGGAACTGGACGCAAAAAATAATTTTGATATCGTATATTGGGATTTCAGGAAAGCTTTTGACACTGTTGCACATGGAAGACTACTGTACAAATTGGAGCAGAATGGCATTAAGGGTAAGTTGCTACAATGAATAAAAGGATGGTTGAGTGGGCGAGGACAGAGGGTGGTAATCAATGGGTGCTGCTCTTCGTAGACTAATGTTATTAGTGGAGTCCCACAGGATTCACTGTTGGGTCCACTGTTGTTTTGTATATTTATTCAATGATATTGATGAAGGTATATCAGGCTTAGTATTGAAGTTTGCAGATGATACAAAGGTTGACAGGATTGTTAATGGCAGTGTGTTACTGTAACAGGATCTAGAAAATTTGAGCAGATGGGCTGAGAAGTGTCAACTGAAGTTTAACATTGAAAAATGCAAAGTACTGCACATGGGTAAAAGTAACCATAGAGAAACGTACCAACTGTGTGGTACTATACTTAAGGTGGTAGAAAATGAAAAAGACCTTGGAGTAATTGTGCAGTCAGATATGAAGTTTTCTGAGCAATGCAGACAGGCTGTCAGGGCAGGTCCATGGGGAGTTGTCAATGATATACAGGAATTTTGCTAGCAGGGAAAAGGAGGTGATTGTCCCTCTGTATAAGGCAATGGTCAGGCCATGCCTTGAGTACTGCGTGCAGGTCTGGAGGCCTCATTTTAGGAAGGTTGTAGATTTGCTTGAGCGTGTACAGAGAAGGGCAACAAGAATGGTGAGGGGAATGAAGGAAGCCTCTTACCAGGAGAGGCTTAAGTTCTGCAAATTGCAGCAGCTGGAGACTAGGCACCTGCGAGGTGATCTGATTGAGGGGTATAAGGCCTTGAAGGGTGGAGCACGCTGAATTCTTCCACTTGTTCAGATTATGAGCCTAAGGGGGCATAAATTGAAATTGAGGAAGGAGAGATATAGAATAGATGTATGGAAATTTGCCTTTAGCCAGCGGGTGGTTAATTGCTGGTACAAACTTCCATCTGTTGTTGTGGAAGTTGATATGTTAAATAAATTTAAGGAGGAACTGGACAAATATTTAGAGGGGATTATTTTGTAATTTTTTTTTTTTTTTTTTTTTTTGGCTGATGCTGCATAAGCTTATACATTTGCTTTCTTGCATCACATGCAGTTACTACTACTACTACATCCACCAAGATCAGGGTTGGCCAACTAGTCGATCGCAGATTTAATTTCGGTCGATCACGATGAATTTTAAATATACAGTCATCCCTCGATTTGTGCACCTTGTGCAATGAAATTTTTGAGATGGTAGATCACGGCACATTTTGAAGGAAAAAAAGTAGATCGCATTACAAATTAAGTTGGCCACTCCTGACCTAGATATTTACTGATTTTCAGTGGAAACAACATCTCTCACTGATCAATATTGAAAAATTAATCTCCTCCTTTTCTCAACAACAGACATTTACAAACAGGAGTAGATGTTGTTGTTATTTGGTTTTTAGGAGCATTAGCAACTAAGGCCATATTGCTCCGGGGATATTCAGTGGTCAATCCCTGACTTTTCCGCATCTGGTGGTCATGGGCTCGAACCCCAGGTCTAATCGAGAAGCATGTGTTACGCACTGCTGCTCCTGTCCACCTGGCTATGGAGGCACTAACAGGAGTAGATGACACTGACCTTTCAGTGATAGGTATAGAGGCTAACCTTTAATGCAGCTAGAACTGAATAAAATATTGAGTTCTATTTTATTTAATAATTTTTTTTTTTAATTACTAAATAAAATAATTTCTGAAATTTATTCCTGATAAATAATATTCACAGCTCTCAGAAGAAAGACTTCTTATTACACGTGTGGGTTTGTCTGTTTCTCTCTCTCTCTCTCTCTCTCTCTCTCTCTCTCTCTCACACACACACACCTCATGTAGTAGTTTATCCAAATACTTAGTATTACACTCATTTGAATCCACCAGTGATAAAGTGAATGTAATATAATAATGAAAACAATATATTTTTTTTCAAATTTTATGAGATATAATTTTAAATCTCAAAATATTTTTTATACATTAAGGGGGGGGAATAAAATGATTCAAACATACCATACACCAAACACTGAAAAAGTTATTATCTGAAGAGTAGTAATATGCTCTGGGCTACTGCAACAGGTTCCATCATTGTAGTTCATATGATCATTACAGTACATATTTAAAAGAATTTGAACAGCCTACATGAAAACGAAAAATTTTCTTATATCACACATTTCTATGAGAACATGAAAATAACTATGAATAAATAAAATCACACACATTTTAAATATAGTATATTAAAATTAATTTCATTAAATTATTATTTTTTTTTGCTTTTAAAGTTCAACTCAAATTTTCTACAAAAAGCATGAACATTTTAAAGCTAATCTTCCATTTCAATTTTTTTTTCATGTTTTAATAATATTACTATGCCAGTCCCTATAGCAAAGTATATAATGTAGTGATTTTTTTTAAATAGATATTTTGCAAGCAACACAACATGATGCTTGCAAAATATCAGGAAATTTATTAAAAAATTATCTATTTCAAAGTTCCAGTTATACACAATAATAATAACAGTATCACAACAGTGGAAAATATCCTTAAAATGGAAAATATGTTAATCCATACCACATATCACAGTTGCATAAAATATACAGAGTAATAGCCAATTAAATCAAGATATAAGGTCAAGACTTTAACTGCAGAATAGTTGTCAGCTGCACACAGGTGTGTGCATTATGCTACATAATACATTTCCACGTGAACTTACATATCCTTGATAATCAGGCTAGAACAGGATGAAAAAATACGAAAAGTCAGGTAAGCCCCACGGGGAAATTTAATCTACCCCTTGGTAATACTCAGATATTATCATAACCTTGGTTTCAAGATCTAAACCCAGGTGTGCTTCCTCTCCTGTTTCTTTCAAAAAGAAGACTTTCATTTTTTAAGAAACCAAGACCGATGAAATTTGCAGCTATACTCTTTACATTTCTAATTGTTATATGGTTTGTTTTCTGGTTATAAAATCAGAACCTAGTTTTTTTGCAGATCAGGATGGACTGCACGCTGCTGTTCAGCTGGCTTACAATTAGGATTTTGAGGTATCTAACAGTGAATATTTTCACAGGAAGTTAAGTCCAAATAACTGCAAATCTTATAATTATTTTGGCTCAATGTTATATTTACACAAAGAAGGCAGCCTATTTTATTTCAAAAGAACTGAAAATATTGTTTCATACCACAATATTTTGAATAATTTGAAGATATCAAGAATTTTTTAACCACAGAATTATTCTCCAAGGCTCTCTCTGGTACACTGTCACTCTGAGATCCTCCTATTTAACTCACCAATATAAAAAAAAATACTGTGCTAGAAGAATCTTAGTATGGATTGCTCAGAGCTACCCAGTTGTGATCCATGTTTTATGGATTAACAATTTTCAAGTGAGGTCAACACCACTGCTTTGAAAATTTAATAAAGGTTTCATAAATGAGCACCTACTCACAAGCTGACTGGTAGCCCTTGTGTCAAAGTCTCCCGCATTAATAACAAGTTCACAGACTGAGATCAAATGTGAACTATCTCCTAAAAATATACTGCAATTGGGTGACAAACACTTCAAAACCATCATTTTGTGAACTGATTGCCATGGCAATTCTTATCTAACTAGCAATGTTTTGGTTACATTATGAGGAAGTATCAAGATTAAATATTGGTTACTACAATTTTCGTGGAATCATTTAAAAGCATGGTTAAATTCTGTGTAACCTAACTATGCCTTAAAACAGTTTTATGTAACCTAATTGTGCTTCACTAAATAGACAGAAAATTCACTTTGATATCTGAAGAAATCCACATTTGATGGAGGTCAAATGTTATAATTACCTGACTAGTTTAACAGAAGTATTGTGAACAAGAACTGCTATGCTCAAAAATTTTAATTAGTGTTACATTTCAGTCCTCACCGAAATGCAGAAGGTTATTTCAAAGCCTAAAAGGCATAATTCTGAAAGCATGAATCATCAAGAATTTTCAGTAGAAGAATAACCAGTAAGTGATCTCTATTATACTGAGATATCAAACAAAAACATATCCTGTTTTGTAGCATGAGAATGGGTTTCCTTTTTATGGAATTATTACAACATATATTTCTGTACTTGAATGTGAAAAAAAAAAAAAAAAAAAGTTTGGTGAAACAAACTTCAATGAACTTGAACCATTCGTATTTATCACCTTGCATTCTATTACTTCCTGAAATCAAAGTTATAAATGGAAAATTTAAAAACACTTGAAATGTGGCAAGAAATTTCTCTCTCTAAATAATCACTATTATACCACGTGAGTTTCTAAGTTAGTTTATTCAACATAATGACTTAATATACAATACAATTAGGTAATGTGTTGGGGACTTGCCTTGTATTTGCTACCTAATTTTACAGTATATTTACTCAACAGGCTAATCTGAGATTAATGCTCCCCGTACAAAGTACCTTCCATCAGTCAATTAAACTTCAATTGCCACTTTTCAGCCCCATCTGCCCAATTTCTCTAGATCTTGTTGCAGTAGCATACCCTGATAACTGTCATTAACTAGCCTGAAAACTTTGTATCACCTGCAAACTTAGACATTGTCTCCAACAAACCTTCATCAATATCATTAATAAATATAGAAAACAACAGTGTACCCAACAATGAATCCTAGGGAATTCCACTAATAACATTAATCCAAGAAAAACAGTGCCCAATGATAGCCACTGTCTGTCTTCTCCCATTGAACCATCCCTTTAACCATAGCAGCAACTTGCCCTTAATGCCATACTACTCCAATTTGTATAGCAGTCTTTTATGTGTAACAGTATCAAAGGTTTTTCTGAAATCGAAGTATATGATGTCCAAATTATATTTTGGATCTAGTTCCTTTGTTACTGTGTCATAGTATTCAATCAGGTTGATCAGACAACATCTCCCCTTAATTAACTAAATCTATGGTTTCTAACTTTCCTCTAAAGTAGTGTAACAACAGCTATCAAATTGTGTCAGTACTTTAGATGGCAAATTCAGCTTTCTTCTCTAAGGACAGTGCGGAACTGTCAAAAAGAAGTTAACTCTCTTTGAGAGCTGTTACAACACTCAACAGGCTTGATACACCAGACTAAATTCAAGTTCTTAGACATTCACTTGTTTCAAGAACTTATTCTTAATACTAGTTTTTAGCCCCTCATCTAGAGTTGGTTTAAATGCAGGCTTAATATCTGAAATTTCATCTAGTAAGTATGTTTGCTTTTTCCAATAATTTGTTTCCCACTTCTTTGAGGGTAATTATTAATAAATGCATTCTGATATGAAGATACAGTGTTCTACCCAGGACCTATCAAATGGGCACCCCGCCTGGTGAATTTAACCGACCGCCCGGCTAAAATTAAGCATTTTCTTGCAACACTGTATGGTACTGATCTCGATCAATATTAATTCGAACATACTATGCGATCAAGGTCAATGCGACAGGAGCAGACACCAATCCAGTTGGAATTGTGATTGGATGCCGAAAGATCAGTAGAACTCAGCTTTCTGGTACGTAACCTAGCTATGCAGTTTAAGACCTCCCACTATTCGACCATCGCACTGACATCATACAGCCATTGCATAGTTCAACACTGCGAATTTAAATTACTCAGAATATTAATGTGTGCTTTATGTTGACTTATCAGATGCCAGTCAGTTGACAGCATCGATATGTTGGCTGAATTCTGTGATTCACTGTGTCGACTCAGATTCACTTTTGTTATTCAAATCTTTTGGACGCTTTCTGAGTCAACTCGGTGTATCAACTCACTCACTCTGCAGCCATCTCTATGGCAAGCTGAGTATTATAATTCTGCTAACTAGTACACCATGTTAAATTCTGTGAACTGTTAGATGCACTGTTTGTCTTGGTCTCCATACAGGAGCACAAATATAATAATATATATTGCAATAAAATAAAACAAAAAAATAAAATAAGAACCCATAATGAGTAAGAAGTTAAATCAGAAAATATTTAAATTTAAACATTTTTTTGTTATTATTTTTTTACTTCGAATTCTAATAAAATAGTTTTTTTTTTTTAATTTGTTATTAAAACATTCTACTTTTTAAATAAAAAGTACCTTATTTGTTACAGTGTGTTTATGGACATAATGTTAGAATTTTCATTTTTCAGTTAAAAAATATAACACTAGCCAATATTAAATTTTTTCAAAGTTTGTTGAACAAATTATCATTAAATCAATATAATGTTAAATTATGCAATTAATTTTTGCTCTGGATTGCTTAAGTCACATTTATAAATAACAAAAAATTTTATAATATTGCAAAGTATTAAACTTCATGACCCGGCTGGCAAAATTTTCTCGGGAGAACAGAGAACACTGAGATAGTTACACTGGTATTTATTATATTTGAAGCAATTATCCACACTTTTTGTGAATATAATTGACTTCCTTCTCCTCAAACTTAGAAACTATTAATTAATCAACAACACTGTTTAACATAGTTTTTTTTTCATCATTTTTAAACTGCAGTTTTTCATCCCTAACATATTAAAAGAAGCATAGCCTCTAATAAAAGAAAAAGCATTATCTAACACAAAATATATTAAGCTATCCTATACTTTTTGAAATTAAAAATATTACATGAAATAAAACTGCTGCTATATACATATTTATGCTATATACAATATTTTTAATTCAGAAATACTTTCTAGCATAAATGTGTGACATTTATATTTCAATAAATAAAATTAATTTAATTATTAAAAACATTTATAAACTAATTTAACAAAATTTATCAGCATCAACAAGAGCTGACAATAATAAATTTTGTTATATTAATATGCCATTATTATATTATGTAATACTTACATAATTAAGAGCAACTCGTCCCATATGTAAACCATCTTCCTGATCATGATTATACCCTTGTGACACAAGACGTGAGGAACTCCACACATGGACATTACTATACCTCCTAAAACAAAAAGTCAACATTTTATTAACCGTATATAAGACAGGCAAACTATTTTGCTCACTTATGTATTTTTGTCAGTATATTTTACACTGCAGTGAATACTGCAACTGTTTAGTTCACAGCAGTAAACTCCAATGGCATCACCGAAATATTAGGCTGCCATTTATTTAAATGAGAAACTACTAGTACAGTCAGTTTCTAAAGTTACTGATCCCTCATCAAATAGTGGAGTAACCTCAATTAGTCAATCCAAGAAATATTAGAAAAAACACATAAGTGGGCTAAATAGCACACACTAAAGGTTGCAACAATTGTAAAACAGTTATTAATCAATCCATACTTATTTAACAGTCCACGAGTAGTATATGAGTTGTAGTCAAGCTTTCTGGTCTTTTGCTGAAGCTACTTGCCATCACTTCTGTCCATCTATACTCCCACCAATGTTATGACCTAATTGTTATGTTGCATCCTCACAAATGATAAAGCTGACTTATTAGCATTCTACTTTTAAAACTTGTATCAATAATCTTGGCAAATCACCTGCTACCATACTAAACACACCACACCACACTCAGTGCTTTCTGTAGTCTTCTGACAGAAGGATGTTAGAAGAATTCAGAATGATCTTGATGCCAAGAAAGTTCCAAATTGCAAAAGCTTTTATATACTTGTTCTCAAAACCTGTGGCTCCTCAAGCTTTTTCATGTTTTGTGCTGTCTTTTCACACTTCCTTATTCCACTGCACGGAAATTTGCTTTTTTTCTGCACAGAAATTTGCTTATAATCAGCCAGTTCCTAACAAGGGTGATATATCATCTATTTCAATTATCATTCCATTACATTTAAACCTCTACTTTTCTAAAGTAATGAGAAGTCCATCAGCCAACATCTTAAACTATCTCAAAACTTTCCATCTGATCAATACCAATGTGATGATCATTGATCAAAATGATCAGTGTCAACTCACTGGTGATGTAATGCTTATGTTACTCATCTTTGGACAAATTCAATTGCTCTTGGTAATTCTAAGAGCTTCTGATCATGTTTAGCATAAAAGTCTTCTATCATCTTATGAACTGCCAACTGTTTTTTTTTTTTTTTTTGCAACTGGGCATCTAGTTTTCTCTGACTGATGGTGTAGATGACCCTTTAAACTTCTCCACTAAACTGGTGTTCTCGAAGGTTTAGTTCTTTCCCCACTCTTTTTCTCCTATATATGAATGACCTTCTTCACTGACTGGAAATCCTATCCATAGTTTTGTTGATCATAGCATACTACATCCCACAGTCCGATATGAAAAAACTTGATCGGCACAAAAGGCCTCACCTTCTCGAATATCTACAACCAAGTAGTTAAATGCTGATCTCCAGATAATTCTCCAATGTGGCAAAGAAAACTTAACTTCAAATCTTCTAAAACTCAGTCTGTCTTATCTCTTGCAAAAAAAGTCTACTGCTCTTATACTCAACTTCAACAACACTCAGTTCTGGAGAAAATCACGTACCTTTATTAGGATTACTCTGACTTCTAATCTCTCTTGGCCAGGAAAAACCTTAGATTTTCACTCTCAATGAAAACTACTCACTCTGCACAAATCTCAAATCTGTTTTACCATGGAATATATTTCCCATATCTGGTTCCCCCAAAACCTCTCAATTTCTAGACTCCATTTAAAAGAGAGCAGGCAGGTTAATTATTGACCCATTTCTTACAAAGTCTCTCCACTATTTGTCTCATAGACATTTCTGTTGAATGTCTTTTCTATAGCTACTTCCATGGGTGCTGTTCTTCCAAATTGGCAATTGTAATTTCCCCACGCTCTGCCAAACCAGTCTGAAGATGTCACAACCAGTCAGCATCCATTCACTGTCCAACTCCAAACCTCAGAACCAACTTTTCCTCTTTCTCATATATTTCCCATTCTACTTCTGTTTTCTGGAATAACCTTTCCTCACATATTCCTGAAATATATCTTCTGTCTTCTCAGCTTTCAACCCACATATGGATGTGGTGATATTTGCACATTCAACTGCAAATATATCATTCAGCAAAATAACTGAAGAATCTGCCAAAAAAGCAACTAACATACATTGTCTAAATGTATAACATTAAAAAAGCCATGCAGATGATAATTAAAGCAAATAAACTCTATACTTACAGAATATCCATGGCTGCTTTGTTGTATAAATCAATCTGTTCATTAGTTATCATTGCTCGACTTGGATGAAGCTTTTCAGGTACAACAGGATCCTGTAAAACCCACAGAACCTTGGTAGTAGACTTCATCCAATTTAAATATGGTACAAGCTTTGTCAAGTTCATTTTGTAACCCTCTAAGGCTTCTAAACTAGCATTACTTGTCTTAATGCTCCACGTAGCACTACCAGTCACTACTACTGTTGGCCTCTGACGAGAATCTTTTGTCATCCATTTCTTATATACCTCGTACATAGATTCATTAATCATAGGATGCCAAAAAAATTCCTAGAAGGGAAAGTTTTGGTTAATCTTAATTCATTACTAATATTTGCTTTTATACTTTTTAACTCTGAATATAAATTAAGATAAAATGACAGATTAATTTTTATACTTATTAAAACCGTAGATGATACAGCATATTATTATAGTTAATCAATATCACATCATTCAAAAACACAATGTATTTTGAAGTCATTAGTGTAACCTAACCAGCAATATAGGTTTTTATATGCATTTTTGTACAGTTTATTCAAAATAAACCTACAGTAGTAGTAGTAGTGGCATGTGATGCAAGAAAGCATCAGCCAAAAAAAAAAAAAAAAAAAAATCAGCCCATTCCCTCCAAATGCCTGTCCAGTTCCTCCTTAAATTTATTTAACCTATCAACTTCCAAGACAGATGGAAGTTTGTTCCAGCAATTAACCACCTGCTGGCTAAAGGCAAATTTCTGCACATCTATTCTACATTTGTCTTTTCTTAATTTGAATTTATGCCCCCTTAGGTTCGTAATCTGAACAAGTGGAAGGATCCCATCAGAATTCAGCGTGCTCAACCCATTCAAGGCCTTATACACCTCAATCAGATCACTGTGTATGTGCCTAGTCTCCAGCCACTGAAATTTGCAGAACTTAAGCCTCTCATGGTAAGAGGATCCCTTCATTCCTCTCACCAATCTTGTTGCCCTTCTCTGTACACGCTCAAGCAAATCTACATCCTTCCTAAAATGAGGCCTCCAGACCTCTACACAGTACTCAAGGAGTGGCCTGACCATTGCCTTATACAGAGGGACAATCACCTCCTTTTCCCTGCTAGCAAAATTCCTATATATCATTGACAAAACCCCCCATGACCTGTCCTGGCAGCCTGTCTGCATTGCTCAGAAAATTTCATATGTGACTGCACAATTACTCCGAGGTCTTTTTCATTTTCTACCACCTTAAGTGTAGTACCAAACAGTTGGTACGTTTCTCTGGGGTTACTTCTACCCATATGCAGTACTTGTCTGGTTAAACTTCAGTTGCCACTTCTTAACCCATCTGCCCAAATTTTCTAGATCCTGTTGCAGTAGCACACTGCCATTACTGTCATTAACAACCCTGCCAACCTTTGTATCATCTGCAAACTTTGACACTAAGCCTGACATACCTTCATCAACATCATTGATAAATATACAAAAAACAGTGGACCCAACACTGAACCCTGTGGGACTCCACTAATAACGTTAGTCCACAAAGAGCAGCACCTATTGATTACCACCCTGTCTTCTCCCACTCAACATCTTTTTATCCATTGTAGCAACTTACCCTTAATACCATTCTGCTCCAATTTGTACAATAGTCTTCCATGCGCAAGAGTCAAAAGCTTTCCTGAAATCCAAATATATGATATCAAAATTATTTTTTGCATCCAGTTCCTTTGTAACACATCATAATATCCTATCAAATTTGTCAGACAAGACTGCAGCAATAATTCAGACAGTATACACTGTCTGAATTATTGCTGCAGTCTTGTCTAGATGATCCTGCAATGCATCTTTAACCAGTGACTCCATTATTTTACCTGGAACAGAAGTTAAACTAACTGGTCTGTAATTACTCGTGTCACCCTTCGATCCCCCTTTGTGAATTGGGGATACATTTGTACATCTCCACTCCGTGGAGACCTCCCCTGAGTCCAAGGATGCTCTCATAATTATGGCTAAGGGTTTGCTTAGTTGCTTTGCCGCCTCCTTTAATATAACTGGATAGATCCCATCAACCCCAGGTGCCTTTCTTATGTTTAACTTCAACAATTTCTCCTCCACTTTGCTCTCAGTTATTACAAAATCATTAAGCACCCTGCTACAATTTGATAACCTTCTGCCATTTTCAAACCTTAATAACTCCTCATGTGTGAATGTAGAGGCAAAATACTCATTCAGTTTGTTTGCTATCTGAGCAGGATCATCAACAGTCGAACCATCGATATCAAGTGGACCAATCAGATTCATCCCCTTCCTTTTAGAGTTTATATAAGTAAAGAAATCCTTGCTGTTTTTCTTAGCATCCTTTGCCAAAGATTTCTCATAATATGCCTTTGCCTGCCTAACCTCCTTTGTGACCTGATTACAGACTAGCTTATATCTGCCATGGGCTTCTGAGTTGCTTGATAATTTATATGCATCCCATGCATTTTTCTTCTCTGTCACAAGTCTCATTAGTTCATTTGATAACTATTTAGGGCTAAGCCTTGAACAATATTTCTTAATAGGTATGAAACTTTTAGTAGCTTCCACGATTAATTCCTTGAATGCTTCCCATTTCCAGTGAAATTTTAAGTTTGAATTGAGTCTCGCAAATTGTGAATATCTTGTTCAATTTGATGAGACTGCCAAAACAAACCACAGCCAAATTGTTATAGCAGAACTGATGATGCTATAACAACAATTTGCTAGTGCACTGCAATTAGTATAGTATCATTATACAATATATGGCAACTTTAAATTTTATACAGAAATTTATATTTTATATTTCTATTCAGAATTTGTAGTGTTGCAACAGTACAAATTCTGGACCTCCTCAAGTTTTACAAATGCCCCCAAAATTCATAAACTATCAGTTTAATGTTATTAAACTGACAGTATACATCAATAATAACAGTGGAATAACAGACTTTTTTTCAGCTGTTGTTTTCATTTAAATAATATTAATTTAAAAAAAAAAAAATCACTTACAGCATCTACTTTCAAATCCTTATCACCAAATGCAAGAGCATGGTGAACACGATCGTGATGATCTCCTGTTGGATACTTTGGATCAATCTGATTTACAAAGGCAAAAAAAAGTTGGCGAATTCGAGAGTCACCAACAAATACTATATGTGTTTTGCCTCCCCAATAGGCAATATACCTCATACACATTCTAGATTCTCTAAGGAAACAGAAAACAAAAATTAAGTTACTAATAATTTTATAGCATAATTAGCATGAAAAAGAATAGTAAGTATATAAGAGTTACTTTCCTTAAATTACAAATATGGTAAATAAAAACTTGATACAAAAAACATTGATTATAATAAATACTTTAGTAGAGGGGATAATGGAATATACTGTGGGTTTGTTTGAAAAATCTGTTTATACTCACTGAATTTCTTAGAAAAGATGTGGGAATACCTAAACCTAAATCATGTGATTTTCTTGTGGCTATAGGATTTGACTCAGTCCCTCATGAGAGGATTACTATGTAAGGTGGAACATGTTGAGATTCCTGGAAATATTCTAGGATGCTCTCATCTAAGATTCTAAGGTAGCTGCACAGTAGGAGGAGGTTTTTGTTTTTTGTTTTAGTTAGTTGTTGGCGCATCAGCTTCTGTGGCCATAATGCACCTCTCAAGGTTTTTGCAGTACTCTGATCCAAGCCCGAGGCAGGATTCAAACCCGCAACCTTTGGGTTGCTAGGCAGGTACTTTACCCACCCGGCTAGCCCGGTCGGCATAGAAGGGTTGTGAATTATGAAAACCAGAAACAACATTGATGAAGGGATAGAGGGCATGATGTCAAAATTTGCAAACAATGTGAAGATTGGGAGTCTTTAATGATCAGGGTCAAACAGTGCTGTTTCAAGATGACTTGAAGAGGCTTCAAAGATGGTCAGAAAAGTGGCAGCTATGTTTTAATGCAGCAAAATGCAAGGTCATACACTAGTGCAGGGTTTCTCAACTGGGTTTCCGCAAGTGATTTAAAAAAAAAAATAAATAAACAACGTTTTTTGAACTTCGCACACCGTGCAATGCTATTGCTCACAGTGATGGCAGTGACTGAGCAGCCACATTAGCAATTCTGTTAGAGGTCTTTCAGCCCCGTATGGCAGTGTGCAGTAGGACCATTTTGTTGATTCCATTCTCAGTTAATGATGGGAGACAGGGAAGGCCATTGTAATTGGTAAGTGCTGTATTGCACCAGTAAGCTGATGATGTCAGCCTTTCCCACCCGAATTATCCCCCAACTGCTATTGTTGTAAACATTGCAAAACGTGGATTGTGTAAATTAGAAGTGAATTGTACTGTGAAGTTTTCATATTTTTTGCAATTTTCTCGTTTAGTTATTTATTATGCCCTGTTTTATACTTTATTAGTGCTTTGTGTTTTAAAAACATGACTGATGGTGCAACATGGCGATTTTTGAAGATGAGGTGTGAGATGGAAGAGGAGGATTCTAAGCCTACGCCTACGGACAATCTCTGATAAAGTTAGTGATGAATAATTACAATCTTCTGAGTCATTGCACCAGTGCAACAAGGGACACAAAAAAAATCCATCTTTACAATGATAGCTACTTATCAATGGGTTTTACATCGGCTGGTAATCAAAATTGTCCTATACCATTGTGTGTCATTTGTGGCAAACAATTACAAATGCACCTATGGTTCCAGCAAAATTGAAAAGACATAACTACAAATCACAGCCATTTCACAAGTAAAGGTGCTGATTATTTTAGATGGCTATTGGAAACTCAAAACAAACAGAGTAAAGCTTTTGTTAAAAAAAGTCACATTCAATGAAAAGGCTCAGGAAGCAAGTTATTTAGTAGCAAAACTTAACTGCCCAGAAAAGAAAAAGTAACGCAGTTAGTGAGAACCTAATAATGTCAGAATGTAAAATTACAGTGAGTAAAATGTTAGGACAAGATGCAGTACGAGAAATTGAAAAGGTTCCACTCTCAAACAGTACGATAAGTTGATGTATTGATGAAATGTCACATGATGCTGAGGAGTGTGTAACAAACTGAAAAACAACATCTTGGACTCCAATCCACAAAGGAGAATCAAAGGGAAACACAGGTAATTACAGACCTGTTAGTTTAACTTCTGTTCCAGAGAAATTAATGGAGGCACTGGTTAAAGAAGCACTGCAGGATCATCTAGACAAGACTTCAGTTATAGCTCGGACACAGCATGGGTTTGTTAAGGAGAAGTCTTGTCTGACAAATTTGATTGGATACTATGATGTAGTCACAAAGGAACTGGATGCAAAGAATAATTTTAATATCATATATTTGGATCTTAGAAAGGCTTTTGATACTTTTGCACATGGGTGACTGCTGCACAAATTAGAGCAGTGTGCCATTGGAGGTAAATTGCTGCTATGGATAAAAGAATGGATAAGTGAGAGAAGACAGAGAGTGGTAATCAATGGACACTGCTCTTCGTGGACTAAGGTTATTGGTGGAGTCCCCCAGGGTTCAGTGTTGGGTCCATTGTTGTTTTCTGTATTCATTAATGATATTGATGATGGTATATCAGGCTTAATGTCCAAGTTTGCAGATGATATGAAGGTCGGCAGGGTTGTTAATGACAGTACACTGCTGCAACAGGATCTAGAAAAGTTGAGCAGATGGGCAGAGAGGCGGCAACTGAAGTTTAACATTGACAAATGTAAAGTACTGCATATATGAAGCAGTAACCCCAGAGTAATGTATCAACTGTGTGGTACTACACTGACAGAGGTAGAGAGTGAAAAGGACCTGGGGGTAATTGTGCAGGCAGATATGAAGTTTTCTGAGCAGTGCAGATGGTCTGCAAGAGTAGCTCATGGTGTCTTGTCAATGATATACAGGAATTTTTCTAGCAGGGATAAGGAGGTAATTATCCCCTTGTATAAGGCAATGGTCAGGCCACACCTTGAGTACTGTATACAGTCTGGAGGCCTCATTTTAAGAAGGATGTAGAGCTGCTGGAACGAGTACAGAGAAGGGCAACAAGATTAGTGAATGGAACAAAGGATTGCTCTTACGAAGAAAGGCTTAAGTTTTGCAAATTACAGTGTCTGGAGACTAGGCACCAGTGAGGTGATCTGATAGAGGTGTATAAAGCCTTGAATGGTTTGAGCATGCTCAATGCTGATGGGATTCTTCCTCTTGCTCAGAATAATCGCCTGAGAGGGCAGAAATTCAAATTGAGGAAGGGCACAGTTGTAGGATGGATGTGCAGAAGTTTGCCTTTTAGCCAGTGGGTGGATGATTACTGGAACAAATGTCCATCTGTCGTAAAAGTTGATAGCTTAAATAGATTCAAGGCAGAACTTGACAAACATTTGGAGCAAGTGGACGGATGAAATAAGGGTGGATTTTTTTTTTTTTTTTTTGGCTGATGCTATATAAGCTTGCTTTCTTGCATCATGTGCCTATGCTAATGTAAGTGTCATGTTTGTTTTACTAAACTACTTTTTATGACATTTATTGCCTTTGATGATGCAATGTTTTCCACTGATACAGCAGTGTCTGGCTACTCCATCAAACTGATCATAACATACAGGCCCTGCACTTATAAAAAGTTCATGAAGAAAAAGTAGAGCTCTCTTCGTTATAATTTCCTTTATATCTAATTTGAATTTTTCATTGCTTTAATTAATTTATATTTTTTGTGCAGTAATTCACCATACTATTGTGTTATCAATGTTCTTTAGAAAAGCAGAGTGCATTGTAGGCTTTGCAAATTGTAACTAATTCATTCCTGCACAATCACAGCTCCTCTGAACAGCTCATGTCTAAGTGAGTTACTAACATAGTGCAGAAAATCAAAAACCAGGCACTCTGCAAATGATGTCCTGATTATCTTAGCTATTTATAGTTCACTATGGTATATACTATATAGTATTCTGGAAAATATAGTATTCATCTTCCAGAATTGAGGTAACATGATCCCCTTGCTGTCCACCTTCCCTGGGGATTCATTACAGAAGTCTTCCCCCCTTAGAGAAGGATTCCTGTAATAACTCCCCCCTCTCTGTTTCTATAATAAAAAAGGAATATTCAGGCTTCTTTAATAAAAACTCAAACAGGAATTGACAAATTATAAATAAAGATTCCAAGAAATTTAAAATAAAGTTAAACAATAAAGATGAATCCTTACATGGTACTATAGGTATGCATCATACATCCATATGGCTGCCATACTCTGTATCCTTGAAATCGACCATCACTCAGCAACCATTTACATGAATCAATCCCTGTAAAGATCAGTCAGATTTTTTTTTTTTTTTTTTTTTTTTGTATATACAAATACTATTATATACTATACTTTTGAAAATGCTGCAATAAAATAATTTTTAAATCATTCCAAATTAACTTATTTAAAACAGTTTTTGGGCTAGGCACAATCTTTGTACACTAGACTACATTTTAGCTCACTCCTAAAAAGAAAATTAGAGACAACTTTTAATGATACTATACTACATGTAACAAAATTTGTTTAATTTACTACTTGCAACATTATTAAACAGACATCAACTGAAATCCTGCATCCAAAGAGTTGAGTCTGACAACCTGAAGCAGGTAATAGCCTGTTTCAAGATGTCAATTTTTAGTAATGAAATTAAGGATCAGACACAACCAGAGATATACTTCCAGACAGAATATACCATAACATTTAGCTATATTTAATTATTATTTATTTTTTTTTTTTTTTGTAGCAATAACTGGCTTGCATCTATCTGGGCATGTTTGGGGGAATCTAAATAAGTTTTAATTTTTTCATTTACAGTATTATATGACAAATTTAAATGGATAATTTGAGAAGGTTTTCTTTTATACATTTTTATTCAATTGCCATGTTCCTTGTCAATGACATCTATGATTTCCTAAAGTAAAATGATTGAAATGGATCTATTTATGAAAGACAGTTAACTTGTATTTAACTGGCATGCAAGTTGCATAACACAAGCAGTCAGGGCAAAGCAATATAATTTATTGTGAAACAAACACACCTATAATTTTGCATCGACATTCACACATGAGGAGTTATTCAGCGAGGGGAATGCCAGAGGTGTATTCAACTCTGGCAGTAAGCTAGAGAATCTTATAATAACTGAGAGTAAAGTGGAGGAGAAATTGTTGAAGATAAACACAAGAAAGGCACCTGGGGTGGATGGAATCTATCCAGTATATAAAGGAGGCAGCAATGGAAGTAAGCAAACCCTTAGCCATAATTATGAGAGCTTCCTTGGACTCAGGGGAGGTACCCATGGACTGGAGATGTGCAAATGTGACCCCAATTCACAAGGCTGACACAAGTAATTATAGACCTGTGAGTTTAACTTCTGTTCCTGGAAAATTAATGGACACGCTTCTTGGTTAAAGAAGCACTGCAGGATCATCTAGACAAGACTTCAGTTATAGCTCAGACACACCATGGTTTTGTTAAGGGGAAGTCTTGCCTGACCAATTTGATTGGATACTATGATGCAGTCACAAAAGAACTGGATGCAGGGAATAACTTTGATATTATATACTTGGATCTTAGAAAGGCTTTTGATACTGTTGCACATGGAAGACTGCTGCACAAATTGGAGCAGTGTGGCATTGGAGGCAAATTGCTGCTATGGATAAAGGGGTGGTTGAGGGGGAGAAGACAGAGAGTGGTAATCAATGGACACTGCTCATCGTGGACTAATGTTATTAGTGGAGTCCCTCAGGGTTCGGTGTTGGGTCCTTTATTGTTTTCTGTATTTATGAATGATATTGATGATGGTATATCAGGCTTGGTGTCCAAGTTTGCAGACGATACGAAGGTTGGCAGGGTTGTCAAGGACACTACGCTGCTGCAACAGGATCTGGAAAGGTTGAGCAGATGGGCCGAGAGGTGGCAAATGAAGTTTAACATTGACTACATATGGGAAACGGCAACCTCAGAGCAACGTATCAACTCTGTGGTACTACACTGACAGTGGTAGAGAATGAAAGAGACCTGGGGGTGGTTGTGCAGGCAGATATGAGGTTCTCTGAGCGGTGCAGACGGGCTGCAGGAGTAGCTCATGGTGTATTGTCAATGATATATAGGAATTTTTCTAGCAGGGATAAGGAGGTGATTATTCCCTTGTATAAGGCAATGGTCAGGCCACACCTTGAGTACTGTGTACAGGTCTGGAGGCCTCATTTCAAGAAGGATGTAGAGCTGTTGGAATGAGTACAGAGAAGGGCAACAAGATTAGTGAATGGAACAAAGGGGTGCTCTTACGAAGAAAGGCTAAGTTTTGCGAATTACAGTGTCTGGAGACTAGGCACCAGCGAGGTGATCTGATAGAGGTGTACAAAGCCTTGAATGGTTTGAGCATGCTCAATGCTGATGGGATTCTTCCTCTTGCTCAGAATAATCACCTGAGAGGGCATAAATTCAAATTGAGGAAAGACAGATGTAGGATAGATGTGCGGAAATTTGCCTTTAGCCAGCGGGTGGTTGGTAGGTGGAACAGACTTCCATCCCTTGTCAGGGAAGTTGATAGCCTAAATAAGTTTAAGGCTCGGCTGGACAGGTATTTCGAACGAACAGAGGGGTGAAGTGGAAGTGGTTATTTTTTATTTATTTATTTTACTTTAATTTTTTTGGCTGATGCTGCATAAGCTTGCTTTCTTGCATCAAATGCCTCTACTAATGCTAATAAGTGATAGGTAGCTCATTTTGTAGATTTTTTCCAGAAAGACACATTAGACACAACAACCATTATAAATATAAAATGCTGCATCTACTATTTTCAGCTGTTTCATTCTACTCACTTTGAGTATCTCCAAACAAATTCAAAGCAGGGAGATGACACAGCAGTTAAGGGTGCATCATCATCACTGCCACTGAAATATACACCCCTAAATGACTTTCATGTCAGCTGAACTTGATCTGAACACAATACAAATCAGATAAGGATAAATATATAACTGATAAAATAAATAGTAATAATCATTTTAGAAAAATACTGATTCTTTCACAATACAGCTGATGAAAACATGGGAAAAGTGCTGTAATATATATGACCTTTACGAGGCCATCTTATTGTGTGTTGTAAATTCTCCTATGTATGACTGTCCCCAAAGTCATACACAGGATTTGTAATAAATAAATAATATACTACAAAACAATACATTATATTAACAGCAAAATGTATTATAAATAACAATTTTTGGGAAAAAATGTCAAATTTTCCAAATGACTATGTAAAATTCAAGTTTTACATAACCAAAACTGAACTTCTGAGGTAATCTCAATGCCAATTTAAGTCTAAGCTGACCACAGTTTGCTGATAGTATGCAATATAATTCTGTATATGCATCACTGTTACTCATATGGTTCTTTGTAATACAGTTTAGTGATAGCATGTAGTGCATAATCTCATGGTCCTTCCTTCCTTTGTAAAAAACAATATATCGAGGCTGTTTACCAAATCAAGTATCATGATCTGTTTCAGAAATTTTTATTTCTGAAAAAGATCTAATAAGCTACTATAATGGATAAATGACAGCTTATTAAGTTGTTATTCCACTCTGTCTTTTTTTTTTTTTGATTTGGTAGTTGTTGGCGCATTGGCTTCTGTGGCCATATTGCACCTCCCAAGGTTTTTGCAGTACTTTGATCCAAGCCCGAGGCGAGAATCGAACCCGCGACCTTTGGGTTGCCAGGCAGGTACTTTACCCACTCGGATAGCCCGGTCGGCTTCCACTCTGTCAGTTGCTTATAATTTTACATATGTAAATAACATTATTCACATGAATGTATTATGTAATGAATTCTTGATTACACAGGCATATTAATAATAAAATAATAAATTCCTAATTAAACTCAAAAAAATTTCACAATTCATTCTGACAGTTATAAAATAAAAGTCACTATAAATTAATTGAAATTATTAATTTCTAATGATCCAGCATTATGTCAACAGTACTGACTTTTGGTTTTAATATGAATAGAGTTTGATGTCTCTCCAGAAAGAGAAGCAATACTAACAAATACTGTTGAAGAGGTATCATTCTTCAGATTTACTCATTATCATTAGGCTTACTCCACAATGTAGTTATTCAATCATAGTCTTGAAAAACTTAGCTCACTGTAACATAGAGCTTAAAGTCACTCTTGCTTTAACCCAATACTCCAGAGCCCACTTCTGTTGTACAATACAATACAAAGCCAGAAACTATGCCACTTTGTCTGAAAGATTGGATTTCAGCAAAGCATGAGACTCGTCCTACATGGCAGGTTAATTTATAAGCTAGAACACACTGGAATCAGAGGGAAAATCCTCAGATGGATTGCAGAGAGGCAGAGGGTTGTGATTAAAGGTTACTCCAGATTTACCTAATATGCCTAATTTGCCTTTAGCCAGTAGGTAGTTGACTGCTGGAACAAACTTCCATCTGTCACTGTGGAAGTTGATAGCTTAAACAAATTCAAGGAAGAAGTGGATAAACTTTTGGAGTGAATACTTCTGCTAATGCTAATGTCAGAAGTGGGGTTCCTCAATTGGTATTGAGCCCATTATTCTTGATTTTCTTAAATGAAATTGATAAAAAGATACAGTGCATAATATCAAAATTTGCAGTTGTCAAGATTGGAAGAGAATTTAATGATTAGCATGAAGCAACACTTCTTTGGGATGACTTAGACCAGCATTACCCAAACTGTGTTCCGTGAAAAATCCTAATTAATAATGTTAAAAAAATAATAATAAATAAATGAATTTTGCATATTTGTAGCATACACCACTTTTGTATCATTCTAATTTTTAACTTTTTTTTTTTTTTTTTGGTTATTAATATACCGTACTGGCATCAACTAATCAAATAGACCTCGGAACACTTTATTTCTGTGGGCTTTGCATAGAGAAGGATGCTTAGATATAATGACAGCTACGATAAAGTAGCAATGTAGTGATCTAATATGCCATTCGTAAGCGATTTAGACTGGAGTAGATGGGTTGAAGGAAAAGCAAACCGATATCATGCTTCATTCAGTTGGATGAAACAAAGTAGCCTTTCACTGACACATTCTTGTATGTTTACACAGCAAGTCTGTAGCAGTGCAGAAAACTAGTAAGCATAACTAAACTCACTTCCTTGTATAAATATTTTTTTGATAATTATCAGTATTTTTAAATATTATTATCAAAATAAATGACCATGGATTTGTGGTTAAAAAAAGGAACTTTAAAACAAGAAGCAAATACTTCTAGTAGTGCAACTGTGGTCGATCAGAACGAACACAATATTGTCACACTTCCAAATGAGGATGAACAATCGCGGCCTTTTGTTCCCCAAAAATCAGAAGTGAAAAAACAGGAACCAACTAATAAAAGACCAAAATGAAAGTATGATGACAGTTATTTGAATTTAGGCGTTACATGTGTTGGAAATAAAGATGCTCCTGATGCACAGCGAGTCGTATGTAATAAAATATTAGCAAACAGTTCTTTGGTTCCCGATAAACTTGTGTTTCATAAATATATTTTGAGATGAAGTGTTCCTTGACTATAAAAGTTTGGGAAACGCTGACTTAGACAGACTTCAAGAATGATCAGAAAAGTGGCAGCTAGTTTTAATGAACAAAATACAAGGTCTTATAGTAGTAGTAGTGGCATGTGATGAAAGAAAGCAAGTGTTTTTTTTTTTGTTTTTTTTTTGTAGTTGTTGGCACATCGGCTTCTGTGGCCATAATGCACCTCCCAAGGTTTTTTGCAGTACTTTGATCCAAGACCGAGGCGGGATTCAAACCCGCGACCTTTGGGTTGCCAGGCAGGCACTTTACCCACACGGCTAGCCCGGTCGGCAGAAAGCAAGTGTATGAGCTTATGCAGCATCAGCCAAAAAAAAAAAATAATAATAATAAAAAGAAATCACATCATTCCCTCCAAATGCTGTCCAGTTCCTCCTTAAATTTATTTAACCTATCAACTTCCACAACGACAGATGGAAGTTTGTTCCAGCAATTAACCACCCGCTGGTTAAAGGCAAATTTCTGCACATCTATTCTACATCTGTCTTTTCTTAATTTGAATTTATGCCCCCTTTTAATCTGAACAAGTGGAAGGATCCCATCAGAATTCAGCGTGCTCAACCCATTCAAGGCCTTATACACCTCAATCAGATCACCACACAGGTGCCTAGTCTCCAGCCACTGCAATTTGCAGAACTTAAGCCTCTCTTGGTAAGAGGATCCCTTCATTCCCCTCACCAATCTTGTTGCCCTTCTCTGTACACGCTCAAGCAAATCTACATCCTTATCCTTATCTACACGCTCAAGAAAATCTACATCCTTATCCTTATCTACACGCTCAAGAAAATCTACATCCTTTGCATTATCCGAGGTGAACCTGTCAAAAAGTTGTATATACTTTGTCATCGAAGACAAGAGTACGTAGTTCAGTACAGAATGGGAACTCATACCAGTTGACTGTTGAGCCATGCTGATCTTTAAAGTTTGTTGATTTTGAGAGTTTTTACTCTAATTTTAAAGATTTAATAAAAAAAAAATAAAAAAGATTTAAAAATTTACTCTCTAATTTTCTAATTTTTTTTATTTGTCATATTTCATCTAAGTTATTAGGGTTAGTATAAGCACTATGAGTGGAAAACGGAAGCATGTTGTTGTTGTCTTTAGATATGAAGCTGAATGCAATCAAATGCTTGGATCAAAGAGAAACAATAAAAAGTGTCTAGTGATTTAGGTGTTGAAGTGACTGTAGCGGAAAAGAGGAGAAAGAGTAGAAACTGAAAAATGGTGTTCACAGAGAGCTTCTGTATGTTTTAGTGAAAATTTGAATAGAAAAGCAATGAAGAAAGGAGAATTTGAACAAACTTCTGAAGCTTTTTTTTGTGGTTCACAGAAATGAGAGACACAGATGAGAGTTTAGTGATAGCATGTAGTGCATAATCTCATGGTCCTTCCTTCCTTTGTAAAAAACAATATATCAAGGCTGTTTACCAAATCAAGTATACATGATCTGTTTCAGAAATTCCTGATTTCTGGACCAATTTTACAGGCTAAGGCCTTAGAATTTCATAAGCATTTTAACAAATGGGAAGAACAATTTACCACAAGTATTGGTTGGTTGGTTGGTTGGATTGTTGAAAAAAAAAAAAGGTTTGGAGTTAGAAATCTAAACATCACTAGGGAAAAATTATCAGCTAGTATGGAAGAAATAGCAACATCATCATCATCAGCCATTTTCAATCCACTGCAGGATGAAGGCCTCTCCAGCAACTTTCCAGTTCCTTCTATTTTGTTCAATGGCCATCCATTTACTACCCACAAACTCATGAATTTCATCTGCCCATCTCTGTCGTTGTCTTCCAGGTTTTCTTCTAGCTCCTCTTGGGTACCATTCTGTTATTTTCTTAGTCCATCTGTCATCATGTCTTCGGGCTATTTATCTTGCCCAAGACCATTTTAGTTCTTTAGTTTTGATAAGAATGTCCTTTACTTGAGTTAGCTGCCTAATCCACATGTTTCTCTTCTTATCTAACAGTCTGATTCCCAATATAATTTGTTCCATTCTTCACTGTGTTGTTCTCACTTCTCTTCCATTCTTTTGGTGAGTGCCCAAGTTTCAATTCCATAAGTCATGATGGAGAGTGCACATTGGTTAATTATTTTACATTTCAGACAAACAGATATTGCTCCTCAGTATGTGACTATATTTCCTGAATGCTATCCATCCAAAATTTATTCTTCTCTTGACTTCCAGCCATTTATCGTTATTACAGCCAATGACCTGTTCCAGATAAGCATATGACTCAACCTTTTCAATTATTGCTCCTTCAATCATTATATCCCTTTCTGTGGCATACTTGTTCATCATTTCTTTTGTTTTAGCCATATTCATCTTTAGTCCAAAATCCTTACTAACTGTGCATAACTGATTAAGATTTTCCTCTAATTCTTTGGGATCGTGGCTTATGACCACAATGTCACCTGCAAATCGTAAATGGTTTAGGTACTCTCCATTAACATTGACTATTTTCTGTGACCAGTCTAATCTTCTGAAAGCTTCCTCAAGGGCAGCTGTAAACAACTTTGGAGATATTGTGTCTCCCTGTCGAACTCCTTTCTCGATTTTAAATTTGCTACTGTCTTTGTCTAGTCTAATAAAGGATGTAGCACTCTCATATATTTTCTTCAAAATCATAATCTATGCCATGTCTTTCCAGTGCCCAAAATATTGCTTTATGCTGTATGGAATCAAATACCTTTTCATAATCCACAAATGCCAGGCATAATGGTGTTTTATATCCATTTGCTTTCTCCATTAGCTGTGATATTATGTGAAGGTGATCCATAGTTGAGAATCCTGTCCTAAAGTCAGCTTGCTCTTTCAGCTGATTCTCATCAAGTATTCTTTCTAATCTGTTAGTAATGACCCTTGTGAACAACTTGTAAATGTGGGATAACAAGCTAATTGGTCTATAATTTCCAATTTATCTCCTTTCTTATGCAGCAAAACTATGATTGCATTATTCCACTCCTTAGGCATCACACCTTTTCTAATGCATTTTGAGAAGAATCTTGCCAGTTTTTGTGTCATGTCTCTTCCTCCCAATTTTAACAACTCTACAGTAACTTCATCTTTCCCTGGGGCTTTCTGAATCTTCATTTTCTTCAATGCATGTTCTACCTCATCAGGAAGGATATTAGGTATGTCGTATGTGTTACTAATTTGCGATCCATCTTCCCAACTGCTGGCATCATTCCCTTGCTCCTTGTATTTATAAGTACACCATCGGTATTCTTGAGTATCTGTATCATTTCTGTATTACTGCTCGTGGCTGCTGATTAAAATCCTTTGTTTACCTTTAATGCTTGTTCTACTTTTCTTGTGTTAAATTTTCTTATGACCTCTCTGAGTCTCTTTCTAATTACTTTGCATAACTCAGTATACTCAATTTTCTCCTTGTCAGTGCTTTTCTTGCTCTTCATTTTACTGTTGCACATGGAAGACTGCTGCACAAATTGGAGCAGTGTGGCATTGGAGGCAAATTGCTGCCATGGATAGAGGGGTGGTTGAGGGGGAGAAGACAGAGAGTGGTAATCAATGGACACTGCTCATCGTGGCCTAATGTTATTAGTGGAGTCCCTCAGGGTTCAGTGTTGGGTCCATTATTGTTTTCTGTATTTATAAATGATATTGATGATGGTATATCAAGCTTAATGTCCAAGTTTGCAGATGATACGAAGGTTGGCAGGGTTGTCAAGGACACTACTGACACTATGCTACTGCAACAGGATCTGGAAAGGTTGAGCAGATGGGTTGAGAGGTGGCAAATGAAGTTTTAACATTGACAAATGTAAAGTACTACATATGAGAAACAGCAACCCCAGAGATACGTATCAACTCTGTGGTACTACACTGACAGTGGTAGAGAATGAAAGGGACCTGGGGGTGGTTGTGCAGGCAGATATGAAGTTTTCTGAGCAGTGCAGACGGGCTGCAAGAGTAGCTCATGGTGTATTGTCGATGATATATAGGAATTTTTCTAGCAGGGATAAGGAGGTGATTATTCCATTGTATAAGGCAATGGTCAGACCACACCTAGAGTACTGTATACAGGTCTGGAGACCTCATTTCAAGAAGGATGTAGAGATGCTGGAAGGAGTACAGAGAAGGGCAACAAGATTAGTGAATGGAACAAAGGGGTGCTCTTACGAAGAAAGGCTTAAGTTTTGCAAATTACAGTGTCTGGAGACTAGGCACCAGCGAGGTGATCTGATAGAGGTGTATAAAGCCTTGAATGGTTTGAGCATGCTCAATGCTGATGGGATTCTTCCTCTTGCTCAGAATGATCACCTGAGAGGGCATAAATTCAAATTGAGAAAAGACAGATGTAGGATAGACGTGAGGAAATTTGCCTTTAGCCAGCGGGTGGTTGGTTGGTGGAATAGACTTCCATTTCTTGTCGTGGAAGTTGATAGCCTAAATAGGTTTAAGGCTCAGCTGGACAGGTATTTCGAACGAACAGAGGGGTGAAGTGGAAGTGATTATTTTTTATTTATTTATTTTTTTATTTATTTATTTTTTTTTTGGCTGATGCTGCATAAGCTTGCTTTCTTGCATCAAATGCCTCTACTAATGCTAATGCTAATACTCAATTTTCTCCTTGTCAGTGTTTTTCTTGCTCTTCATTTGTCATCTTCGGTTCATCATGACAAGCGTTTCTTCACTAATTTTTTTCATCTTTGGATTTCTTTTTACTTATAGATTTCTTGGGCTTTATCACTTTCAAAAAGTTGTAATATTCCTCATCAATATCTTGGTCCTGAACACTGCTCAGGAATAGCAACATTTATTGCTAAATTAGCAAATATTCACAAAAATTTGAATTTGATCAAATTTACAATTGTGATGAAACAAGCCTGAATTATAAAATGCTCCCATCCAAAACACTTGTAGCTAGAAAAGAAAAATTGGCTCCTAGTTATAAACGAAGCAAGGAGAGAATGATGGGTACTGGCATGTTCAAATTTATCAGGGGGCATAGGCTTAAACTAACTCTCATTGAAAAGTCAAAGAACCCTCAAGCTTTAAAAAATGTAAAATGTTTGCCTGTTAACTACATAAATCAAAAAAATGCATGGATGGATTCAAATTTATTTAAAATATGGTTTCACAAAGAATTTGTTCCTAGCACAAAAAAATATTTGAAAGAAAAGAAACTTCCCCATAAAGCACTTTTAATTTTAGATAATGCTCCATCCCATCCAGATGAAATTGAACTAGTTTTTGGCGATATCAGAGCTCTGTTTTTGCCACCGAATGTGATATACCTTCTTCAACCTCTAGATCAAGGTGTTTTGGAGACTTTGAAATGCAACTATAAGTGACATGTCTTAAAACATCTGCTTCAAAATCTTGAAAGAGAGACCAGGGTTGTTGAGAATCTTAAAAAAATAAACATCAAGGATGTTATTTACTGGTTGGCAGAAGCATGGAACGATGTTAAAACATCTACTCTTATTAAATCCTGGAAAAATATTTTATGCTCCCAAAATGAAGCCAACGAGAACAAGAGGGCAAATGAAAATGAAAGAGGTGAGGAAACCCTTCCTGTTTTAGAACTAGCCAACAACCTTCCTGTTTCAGACACTTATTACAGAGGATATTAAAGAGTGGATGAACAGCTGGAAATGACTGATGATGTGATCGTAAAGTTAGTTGACGAACAAAAAGATGAAAGTGAAGATGATGATGAAGAGTGCACAGAAAATACACAAAAAAAAAAAAAGAAAATGACACACACAGAAGGTCTAAATGCTATTGAGTCAGCTTTATGTTATATTGTACAGCAGGAGAATACCACGCCCACCAATGTTTTGTTACTTACGTACCCACAAAATATAGCAGCTAAAAAAGCAAGCAACTTCTATGAAACAGAAACCCATTAAGGAATTTTTTATATGATATTAAGGTGTAATGCTAACGACTGTAAATGTACATTTTTCTTGTCTATGACTTGTAATTTTTATACATGTACTATTTTTTTTTAATGTTTGTAATAAAACATTTGTAAATAAAATTAAAAGTGTTTTATTGTATAATTTAAGTCATTATGTTCAATAAGCAGGTCTAATCTGAAAATAGAACGTACATCACGTTAATGTATTCAAATCCAGTTTATTTAATAATAATTTACCAAACCTTCCGTGTTATCCGAGTTTTTGATTATCTGAGGTTCTCTGGGTCCACATTACCATGGATAATCGCGACACTACTGTATGTTCAAGTATGGAGACCACACCTAAAAAAAAGACAAACTTCTTGAAAGGGTCCAAAGAAAACCTTTGAATATGTTCTACAGAGATGTGTACAATTATTGAGGGTGAAATTTCACTGTTATGATTACAGAGCTAGTGGCCACGTATTCAAATTATTGAGAAGAGGTTTAGACTGAATTTCAGGAAATTTTCTTTTATCCACATGGTTGTTAATTACTGAAGTAAGTTGCCTCCATGGGTGGTTCAGCTTTGGGAAATTTAAAGGTCAGCTGGATAATCTACATGAAGGAGTCAAATGGGTAGGTTTTTTTTATTTTACTATTTATTTATTATATTTTATTAACCCATCAGCAGTAATGAGAAAATTTGAAATTGTTCATTTTTTGATGCTGCCCTATTTTCAATCTTTTCTGAACATAGCTATGAAAAATTCATGTTCCACATTAAAACACATTTTTAATTAATTTTTGAAAATTAAAACTCCTTCCTTTTAGACCTGTCAGCTAGTGAATGCAAATTTAAAAACTGTGCCTTTCAACATACACTTTGATTAGAGGAGAGCATGTCAGTAACAGGAGTGTTTGCTGCAGGAAACATGAAGTCTGCATATAAACAGTTGGGTTCCAGATGATGCTTCAAAGTCACAAAGCCAGAGAGCATTGCTGATTGAAGGAAAGCATGCAGCAGTAAAGCAAACTTACTATCAAAAACTCTTCATGACATAACATCAATCAACACATGCATATAATTAGGTTTAATCAATCATGAATTTTTCCTAATTGTGCTATAATTAACAGACATTTCTGGAATTATCTGTGGAGAATTCAAATAAACCATTTTCAACAATGGGTATTAGGAGTTTCAGCTGTGTGGACAAAGTAGATGAAGAGCAATTTGCTCTTCATCTAGTTTGGAAAAAAAAAAAAAAAAAAAGTTTCATGTTTCTTTGCACTATATAGCTAATATTAATACAGTATTATATATTTAGAATATCTAGAACCATGTTGTTTCATTCCAAAGCCATAAATATTGCAAGCGAAATCATAAAACAAACACCATAATGCTTCATCTCAAAGCTGAATGGAAACTCCTATTGCCAGTGGTTAAAAATGATATTAACTAGTATATAAATGCTCCTCAAACTGACAAACACTCCCACACAATGAAATTTTTATTCATTTATTTATTATTTTCAGTAACAGTAAAATGATTTCTCCACTAGTAATTCATTTTTAGAAATATTGGTTCAAATCTCATCTAGAGTCTTCAATGGGCAATATAGTTTCTTCAATAGCACTACAGGACCCAGCTCCTACCACCAATCTTAGGTGGTACAAACTGGATCCTTTCCCATATCCTGACATGGCTTATAATGAATGTGCAAATAAGCCTGCAAAATCACACTGCACATTTTAGAAGAATAACATGGCTTAAGTTCTGTAAATTGCAGCTTCTGGAGACGGCACCTGTTACATGACAAGCACTTCATTGTATATAAGGCCTTGAATGGGTTGAGCATTCTGAATTCATTCTAATGGGATTCTTCCTCTTGCTCAGATTACTCACCTGAGGGGGGCATAAATTCCAAATGAGGAAACAAATGTAGAATAGATGTGCAGAAATTTGCCTTTAGCCAGTGGGTGGCTGATAGTTGGAACAAACTTCCATCTGCTGTAGTGGAGGTCAGCAACTTAAATAAGTTCAAGGCAGAACTAGACAAACATTTGGAGTGAAATGGAAAGGGTTTTTTTTTTTTGGCTGATGCTATATAAGCTTGCTTTCTTGGAGTTTCAAATAAAACTTGCTAATAAAACTTGCCATGGCTTGTCAAAATGGCATAATTTAAAATTTTTAGAAATCTTTATTTAATTTCTATTTATTATATTTTTATGTGATGATGCAAACTGAAAATATTCTTTCTGCCCATAAAGGATGCAACAGAAGGCCAAAAAAAAAAAAAAAAAAACCGCCAATTATACATTACACTATGTGATAAATTTTCAAGAAAATGTTTTTTTATATTCATTTCTTGGTGTTTATGAATTTGTATACATGTATACTGATTCCAAATATGTTATTAGTTTCTATAGTTTCAGCATCAATGGTTCCTCCAGAAATGAAAGAAAAGTAAGTATGCAACAATACTCTGTCAGATTTATAAATAACGTTTAACTTCTATAAAAAGTGTATTATTCATATAAAGAGTATTAATCTTTGTACAAGTAAACAAAAAAAAAAAATCAAATTAAAAAGTAGAAACCCTATTCTGTTAATCAAAAATGATTTTCTTAAAAACAATTTTTGAATGTCTTTATTGTTACTGGTTAGTATGATAATCTGAAACGAAAAACCAGACAGTCGATCATCATAGCTTCGTCCCATCTTTCTGCACTAACTGTATGTCCTAGTGGAATCTCTAATGCTCTTCAACAACAATTGTCCAGATTTGGTCTAAAGAAATCCTGGTGAGCAAGCAAGAAATGGATTGTGAATGACATTCTGCATTCCAATTTTCCATAATTTTCAATCAATTTGTCAACTAGTTGTTTGTAATATTTAGTTTGAAATTTAGTTTTTAATGTTACCAAGAAAGACATTCATTACAGCCAAAATGGCTGCCAGACTGCTTGCACTTCATTGTTCATTTAGTCCTCCAGTTTTTTTTTTTTTTTTTGTTAGTTGGCGCATCGGCTTCTGTGGCCATAATGCACCTCCCAAAGTTTTTGCACTACTCTGATCCAAGCCTGAGGCGGGATTCGAACCCGCGACTTTTGGGTTGCCAGGCAGGCACTTTACCCACCCATCTAACCCGGTCATCCCAGTTCTTGTGAAGCCAACTTCTGCTTAATACTTGTGAACTTTCACTTTTGCAGCAGACAAGACTGGTTATGACTGAATGTATCATCTTGAGGAGCCAATGCTTTAATAAATTGTTTAATCATTTTAGCTTGATATGGAATGGTGGAAGAAGTCCCATTTCTTGTAATCAAAGGATTGTTTACTAAATTGTGTATGTAACTCAATTCTGGCAGAGGATTCTCTTTTGTTCTGACCTGCTACCCTGCTGTCTCAGAGCAGGGAAAGCAAGAGAACTTGGTGAAGTGAAACCACCTTGCAAACCCAAAAGGAAAAATCCTAGCATGTTTAAGTTCTCGCAGACATCCCATTTATACTGGTTATACTTAATTCTCTCTAATACATGCTTCACATTCTCAAAGTCTTCTTTAATATGAACGGAACGTGCAACAGGAATCAATAGGTTATATTCCCATTGTGAAACAACACAGATTTAAAACTTTTACTTGAACTATTTTATAAAAGGACATACCACTCTTCTGGACTGTAACCAATAGCAATTCCTTCATAAAGACCAATCAAATCAAAACAAGAGCACAAGGTGAAAAACAACAATGTAAAAAAAAGCATGCATAAATAGCTTACCTTTTTCTGTATGTGAAATCTTGCAGTTGGGGTCCAGTAGATTCTACTCTTTTAAATGAGAGTTTAAAAGGAGCTCTACATCTTCAGTGCAGAGTGAAGTTTCTCACTGGGTCATCCAATTCTTGCTGATTAGGAAAATATGACACTTTACTTGAACAGGCTTCTGAGGTGCAATTCCAACTATCCTGTTCACCAGATTCACCAATCAATTTTGAAGGCTCTTCTCTGGAGGATTGATTGGGAATTGGCAGTTTCATTGTGTAGCAACAAGGCAATGGAGGATGGTACATTAGGATACACTAAAACTTTTCAACCCACGGATTTTTAAATTTGATATAGCCACTTTACAAAAGTAGCAGTCGTCACAATGGTTTATGGACTCTCCATATTTGAGGTATAGCAAAAGGTGTAAAAATTACACACCTTTTGATGTCACAAGGGACATCCCTCTAATGTTAACCTGCAAATAAAAAAGAAATGAGGTGCCCACAACTTGTCTTGATTACCTATAGGTACTCCAAAATGGGCTTTATATTTACTGACAAACTTGGTTCAGCCAATGATGTTATGCTTCATCTGCTACATAATATTTGCAAATGTAGTAGAATGAGTCTGGAGATAACTCAGTTCTGTTTGAGAGCCATAGCAAACTGGGGGGGGGGGACTCATCATACAAATAGTAGAGGGGCTCTTACATATCACAGTATTGCTACTCACTTAGGTACAAACGTCACAAAAAACAAAACTTTTAATTGTTGCAAAAAATTATGCTAGAGATAAATCAATGATACCAATGGATTCACCACATAAAATATATAATTATATATAAACTTTTTATTATAGTTTTATTATACCGTGTGATTTCAAAATAATAAAGGAAAAAAGTTCTTTAAAAAACTCAAAAGTGCTCAAAAAAAAAAGTCTACTTTCAGTCCAAATGTGTGTGTCCTACATCAATAAACAACATGATACTGCTGTTGCTGATGTGGGCTAAAGGCGAACACTAAACATATTAACTTTTTTTTTTTTTTTTTTTTTTGAAATAAATAAATAAAAAAAATCTCCTAAAAGCTCCTAAAAAAAGCTCCTAAATAAAAAAAAAATAATCATAATAATAAAATTAAGAAAAGTAATAAGTAAACGAAAAACTGAGGGTTTTTGGTCCAACATTCACATTTTTTTTTTTTTTTCCTGTAACAGACACTTAAAATATGGTACAAGTGTTCTACATCACCCTGTAGATAACTAATACAGCAAAAAATTTCAACCTTTTTTTAACAAAAAACCTCACTGGTAAAAAAAAAAATAAAGCTCATTTCATGCCAACTACCAAGAATGGTAATCCTAGGTGTCTAATTTTTGAATCCTGCCCATTTTTCAGTTGTACATACTGTTTCTTTAAGACACTTAAAAAGAAAAGATTTAATATCAACGGTTGCACAGCTGGACTTATCTATCCATTCTTTGGTACTTTAAGGACTACGGCTAATAGTTCACTAAAATTGCTGATTCACATGTTGATACTGATTTCTCACTAACAGTTACAGGGAAATATTTATAATTTTTCCACAGAACAAAACGTTTTTTATATAGGTCCTACAGAGGAAACCAGATATAAGATTTTCAAATGATATTCAAAACACTAATTTAATGCCATTTTTTTTTTAATTTAAAAAATAGTATACTAGCTGTGACATGTACTGTGTTTTCAAGTGGCCACATATGCTCTACACAGCCATGTGGAGGTACAGTAGTAGTTCACTATGGTTCAATTCCACATGGCTCTGCTTGTACAGAAAGGACAGATAACACAGGAGGGGGAGGGGTTATGGTCTTAGTAAAGAAGCATATAAAATTGAAGGCAGTGCATCCAGTTGACAATGGTGGCCAATGAAATGTTGAGTCAGTTTAGTGTGGCATAAGCACTGGGAAAAATTGGAATAGAAACTTGGAATACTGTATTGAAGTATGGAGACTGCACCTAAAGAAAGACATTGTGCTTCTTGAAAGTGTCCAAAGACGAGTAACTTGCCTGGTGAGATTGGCAAAAGGGCATCCATATAAGGAAAGACTTCAAATATGCGGGTTGCAGAGCTTGAAAACTAGGTACCTTAGAGGAGATTTGATCAAGGTGTTTAAGGCTCTGAGAGGCATAACCAAAACGAATGAGGATGAAATTTTCACGGTTATAAATGATTCTAGAACTAGGGGCCATATTTTCAAGTTATGGGGGAGATGTTTAGACTGGATTGCAGGAAGTTTTATTTTAGCTAGTGAGTTATAAATTACTGGAATACGTTAGGTATATGGGCGGTTGAGGCTGACAGGTTGGGGAAATTCAAAGGTCAGCTGGATAATTTTCTACGGGAGGAGGGAAATGCATAGGTTGTATTTTTTTATTTATTTATTTTTTTTAATTTTTTTCTTCTTATTATTATTTTATTTATTATTATTTTTTTTTTTTTTGGCTGGTGCAGCATAAGCCATAGGCTTCCTTGCACAATGTGGCCATTGCTAATACTAATACTAAAACAAAAATTAGAGTAGGAGTGTATTATAGGCTTAATGACTGTGATAAAAATAACAAACAACTATACATAGAAATAGTGGATCAGTAAATCAGAATGTCTTATAATGGCAGATTTTAACTTTCCAAATATTGACTGGAATTTGTGGATTGATCAGTCGCACACTAGCAAGACATCTGTGGATTTATTGGTTGACTTTTTTCTACAGCAGCACCATGTTAGGGAGGAAACAAGAGGAAGCAATACTCTTGATTTGATTATTAACAGTGACTCTTCTTCTTGAATTAAGAATGTGCAGAAAAAAAAGAGCCAAAAGTGGCAGTGAACACAGTGAGCTGATGTGTGATTTACTTAGAGACATAACTACCATTATGGGTAGAGGGAAGGGTTTTGTTTTAATAAAGGTTACTACGGTGGCCTCAGAGAGTTTTTAAATTCTATACAGTGGAACCAACTGATGACATTACCAAAAGCAAATTCTAAATGGCAAGCATTCGCAGAAGTAATTGTAGAAACTACTAGGCTTTTCATACCGACTAAGAAATACTGCTCAAGGTGTAAATATTGCTTGGACCTACGAGGGTGGTTCAATAAAGAAATGCCCTCACCTACTTCCACATATCATTGATTTGGTAGTTGTTGGCGCATCGGCTTCTGTGGCCATATTGCACCTCCCAAGGTTTTTGCAGTACTTTGATCCAAGCCGGAGGCGGGAATCAAACCCGCGACCTTTGGGTTGCCGGGCAGGTACTTTACCCACTCGGCTAGCCCGGTCGGCTTCCACATATCACAGAGTCATGATATACTGTATGTTGCATCATACATATCTCTGTACTAAAGGTGTAAAATTTCAGCCCTGTCTTAATTTGTTTTTCTCTTACAGAGCTGAACGTGTGATGAAATAGCATCAAGGACAAAGTTGAAGCCAGAGCTGTAATCCGGTATCTGTTCTTGAAGGGGAAATCTAAAGAAATCCATGAGGAAATGACTGCTGTATATAAGGATGAAGCCCCATCCTATGGCATTGTGAAGCACTGGCATAGACAATTTATGTGTGGTTGGACATCGGTAGAATCTGAGCCCATTCTAGGCCATCCCCATTCAACCACTGATGACAGCACGATCAGAAAAGTGGAGTCGTTAATCATGGAAGATCGCTGGATATCTGTGCATGAATTGTCCCAGGAGGTGAAGATTAGTGTGGGCTCTGTTTAAACAGTCCTTCATGACCAACTTCATTTGTGGAAATTGAGTGCAAGCTGGATTCCCCGATTATTGACTAGTTTCCAGAAGGCTGATCAACAACAGAAATCACAAGAGTTGTTAGTCCCGTGCCAAAAAAATGAAGAAGACTTTTTCCTTTTTCTCTCATTTAATCACTCAGGATGAAAGTTGGATACACCATTTTGACCCTGAAAGTAAAAAGCAGTCCATGTAATGGCGGGGCGCCTCCATAGCCAAGTGGGAAGGAGCAGCAGTGCGTAGCACATGCTTCTTGATTAGACCGGGGTTTGAGCCTGTCACCACCAAATATGGAGAATGCGGAAAGGTCAGGGAATGACCACCGCATATCCCGGAGCAATATGGCCTTAGTTGCTAATGCTCCTAAAAACCAAATAACAAACAAACATGTAATGGCGACATCATGGTTCCCCACCCCCCCAAGAAGGCAAGGGTCCAAGCATCAGCAGGAAAGGTCTTACTGACAGTGTTTTGGGATGAGAAAGGCATAATAATGACTGATTACCTGCCAAAAGGTAGAACAATTACAGGTGCCTATTATGCCAATTTCCTCACAAAATTACGGGAGAAAATCAAAACATGTATGCATGGCATGCTGTCCAAAGGTATGAGAATGCTTCAAGACAATGCTCCAGTTTACACTTCTGAAACTGCAACAACACAAGCGGCCACTTATGGATATGAATACTGCCCCATCCAGCCTACTCACCCAATCTTGCACCATCGGACTTCTTTTTGTTTCCTTCCCTCAAATCATTTCTTCAGGGGACCCACTTCCCTGATGACGAGACACTCATTTCTGCAACAGACCAACCTCGCCACTTCTACAAAAACAATATCCGTAGCCTCATCCATCGATGGGAAAAATGTGTAAATCTGCATGGTGGCTATGTAGAGAAGGACTAAAACCTGTGCCAAGAATCAACAGGCTAGCACCTCTGCAGCTAGGTTAGGGCGATTCTTTATTGAACCACCCTCGTAAATGTATGTCACCCTCGTAAATGAACTAATGAGACTAATGGCAGAGAAGAAAAATGTATGGGACATGTATAAATTATCAGATGATACAGAAGCCTATGGTAGATATAAACTAGTTTGCAATCGAGTAATAAAGAAAATTAGGAAAGCTAAGGTAAATTATGAGTAGTCTATGGCACAGGAAAGAATGAAGAAGACTGGAAAGCAGTCTTCTTCATTCATGTTTAACATTGATATCAAGTGGACCAAGGAATCACATTGGTCCACTTGATATCAATGATTTAATTGTTGAAGATCAGGTTCCTGACAAACTGAATAGGTATTTTGTATCTATAGGTGCCTCCATAGCCAGGTGGGCAGGAGCAGCAGTGCGTAGCAAACGCTTCTTGATTAGACCGGGGTTCGAGCCCGTGACCACCCAATACGGAGGATACGGAAGGGAATGACTATCGCAAAGCCCCAGCCTGGATAAAGGGTGAGGGTTGGCGTCAGGAAGGGCATCCGGCCATAAACATTTCGTGCCAAAACAGTAAAAAAAAAAAAAAAAAATCATATATGAGAAATTTTTTTAGGAAACGAGATGCAAGAAGTTTATCAAACTCTAACAGGAAACTAAATGATTTTGTGTAATTGAGAGGAAAGTTGAAGAGAAACTGTTGAAGCTCAACATAAAAGAGACACCTAAGCTGGATGGGATCTCTCCAGTTATATTAAGGGTGGCAGCAAGGGAAGTAAGAAAACCCTCGGCCATAATTATGAGAGCATATTTGGATTCGGAGAAAGTCCCTATGGACTGGACATTTGTAAATGTATCCCAATTCAAAAAGGGAGATCAAAAGGTAACAATGTGTAATCACAGATCTGTTAGCTTAACTTCTATTCCATCGCTGTTTAAAGACATATTACAGGATTATCTAGATGGTAGTGCAGTTATATTGCAGTCACAGTGTACTGACGTGGGATTTACTTAAAGATTTAATTACCATCAGGGGTAAAGGAAAGGGTTTTTGCTTCCGTAGAGGCGAGTACAGTGGTCTCCGACAGTTTTTAAATTCTGTACAGTGGGATCAACTGATGATGTTACCAACAGTAAATTCTAAGTGGGAAGCATTCAAGGAATTAATCGTGGAAGCTACTAAAAGTTTCATACCTATTAAGAAATATTGTTCAAGGTTTAGGCCTAAATGGTTATCAAATGAACTAATGAGACTCGTGACAGAGAAGAAAAATGCATGGGATGCATATAAATTATCAAGCGACTCAGAAGCCTATGGCAGATAAGTTATTCTGTAATCAGGTCACAAAGGAGGTTCGGCAGGCAAAGGCAGATTACGAGAAATCCTTGGCAAAAGATGCTAAGAAAAACAGCAAGGATTTCTTTACTTATATAAACTCTAAAAGGAAGGGGATGAATCTGATTGGTCCACTTGACATCGATGGTTTGACTGTTGATGATCCTGCTCAGATAGCAAACAAACTGAATGAGTATTTTGCATCTACATTCACACGTGAGGAATTATTAAGGTTTGAAAATGGCAGAAGGTTATCAAATTGTAGCAGGATACTTAATGATTTTGTAATAACTGAGAGCAAAGTGGAAGAGAAACTGTTGAAGTTAAACGTAAGAAAAGCACCTGGGGCGGATGGGATCTATCCAGTTATATTAAAGGAGGCAGCAAAGCAACTAAGCAAACCCTTAGCCATAATTATGAGAGCATCCTTGGACTCAGGGGAGGTTCCCACTGACTGCAGATGTGCAAATGTATCCCCAATTCACAAAGGGGGATCGAAGGGTGGCACGAGTAATTACAGACCAGTTAGTTTAACTTCTGTTCCGGGTAAAACAATGGAGTCGCTGGTTAAAGATGCATTGCAGGATCATCTAGACAGGACTGCAGCAATAATTCAGCCACAGCATGGGTTTGTTAAGGGAAAGTCTTGTCTGACAAATTTGATAGGATATTATGATGTGGTTACAAACGAACTGGATGCAAAAAATAATTTTGATATCATATATTTGGATTTCAGGGAAGCTTTTGACACTGTTGCGCATGGAAGACTATTGTATAAATTGGAGCAGAATGGTATTCAGGGTAAGTTGCTACAATGGATAAAAGGATGGTTAAGTGCGAGAAGACAGAGGGTGGTAATCAATGGGTGCTGCTCTTCTTAGACTAATGTTATTAGTGGAGTCCCACAGGGTTCGGTGTTGGGTCCACTGTTGTTTTGTATATTTATCAATGATATTGATGAAAGTATATCAGGCTTAATGTCGAAGTTTGCAGATGATACAAAGGTTGGCAGGGTTGTTAATGACAGTAATGGCAGTGTGCTACTGCAACAGGATCTAGATAATTTGGGCAGATGGGCTAAGAAGTGGCAACTGAAGTTTAACCTTGACAAATGCAAAGTACTGCATATGGGTAGAAGTAACCCCAGAGAAACGTACCAACTGTGTGGTACTACACTTAAGGTGGTAGAAAATGAAAAAGACCTGGGAGTAATTGTGCAGTCAGATATGAAGTTTTCTGAGCAATGCAGACAGGCTGCCAGGGCAGGACATGGGGTTTTGTCAATGATATATAGGAATTTTGCTAGCAGGGAAAAGGAGGTGATTATCCCTCTGTATAAGGCAATGGTCAGGCCACGCCTTGAGTACTGCATACAGGTCTGGAGGCCTCATTTTAGGAAGATGTAGATTTACTTGAGCGTGTACAGAGAAGGGCAACAAGATTGGTGAGGGGAATGAAGGGATCCTCTTATCAAGAGAGAGAGGTTTAAGTTCTGCAAATTGCAGTGGCTGGAGACTAGGCACCTGCACGGTGATCTGATTGAGGTGTATAAGGCCTTGAATGGGTTCAGCACGCTGAATTCTGATGGGATCCTTCCACTTGTTCAGATTACGAACCTAAGGGGGCATAAATTCAAATTACGAAAGGACAGATGTAGAATAGATGTGCGGAAATTTGCCTTTAGCCAGCGGGTGGCTAATTGCTGGAACAAAGTTCCATCTGTCGTTGTGGAAGTTGATAGGCATTTGGAGGGAATGGTGTGATTTTTTTTTTTTTTTTTGGCTGATGCTGCATAAGCTCATACATTTGCTTTCTTGCATCACATGCCACTACTACTACTACTACAGCATGGATTTGTTAAGGAACAATCTTGTCCAACCAATCTGATTGGATACTATAATACAGTAACAATGGAAACGGAAACAAGAAATAATAATTTTGACATCATATACTTAGATATCAGAAAAGCCTTTAATACTGTTGTACATAAAAGACTGCTATACAAATTGGTGCAGTATGGCATCAAGGGCAAGTTGATGCTAAGGATAAAAGGATGATGAAGTGAGAGAAAACAGAGTGAACATCACACCCAGCACCAGCATATACATACATACACTTACTGAATCATCTTCAGAGTGGTTACCAGTGGGCACTGCTCTTCATGGACTCAAGTTATTACTGGAGTCACTCAAGATTCAGTGTTGGGTCCACTGTTGTTTTCCATATTTATTAATGATACTGATAATGGTATCAGGCTTAATGTCTAAGTCTGCAGATGACACCAAGGTTGGCAGAGTGGTTAATGCCAGTAATCAGGATATGCAACTGCAACAAGGGATAGAAAAACTGAGCAAATGGGCTGAGAAAAGGCAATTAAAGTTTAACATTGACAAATGCAAGGTACTGTATATGGGTAGCAGCAGTGCCAACTGTGTGGCATTCTACTCTGGGTAATTGCAAATGAAAAAGAACTGGGGTAATTGTGCAGTCAGATCAGGGGTAGACTGGCCATAAGATTTACCAGGGAAACCCCGGTGGGCCGGAGGCCAGTGTGATTTTCAGTATTACACTCTGAGCTCCGATTCATTCTATTTGTTTTCCCAGGTAAGAATTTTTGACCTAGTCTGCCTCTGCGTCAGATATGAAGTTCTCTGAATAGTGCAGACAGGCTGCCAGGGGAGCTCATGGAGTTTTATCGACAATATTTAGGAACCATGCTAGTAGGGATAAGGAGCTTATTATTCCATTGTACAAGGCAATAGTTATGTACTATCTTGAGTACTGCACACAGGTCTGGAAGCCTCATTTTAGGAAGGATGTAGATCTGTTGCAATGAGATTGGTGAAGAGAACAAAAGGTTGCTTTTAACAAGAAAGGCACATTTCTGCAAACTGCAGAGCCTGGAGACTAGACACCTGTGAGGTGATCTGATTGAGGTGTTTAAGGCTTTGAATGGATTGAACAAACTCAATACTGATGGCATTCTTACTCTGCTCAGAATACACATAAGAGGTCAAATTCAAATTGAGGAAGGATGGTTGCAGGATTAATGTGCAGAGATTTTCCTGCAGCCAGTGAGTAATTGATTGATGGAATAAACATTCATCTGTTGTGGATATGGGTAGTTTGAATAAATTCAATGAAGAACTATACAAACTATTAGACTATGCGTGTTGGATTGAGCTCAGGTGAATTTAGAGGCTGATCAAGTGGGTGATATCTTCACCGTGTTCCTGGAACCACTCGTTCACACTGATGAGGAAATTTTTTTTGATAAGCTTACATTCTTGCATTATCCGCCACTACTATTACTAATAATCGAATGATCAGTAATCAACACAGTTCAATGATAAAAAAAAATCAATAATGACTACTAATCACTAGTATGAAATAATTGAACAACTTTTTCATAATAAAATGATTTGCTATAATTAGAATAATTGATTATGTTTATAATCAGAATGTATACTGTTTTAACCTTTTTATAATCAAAATTTCCCACATGACATGTAATAACTGTAAGCTCCTCAGAGAAGTTAATTCTATATCAGTCATACCCAAGTGCTGATACAGCATATATTAGATTTCATTTTTTCTTTTATTATAAAATATTTATTTTATCTTTTGTTGAAAATGGTCTTTTATTATAACTATTTACCTAATATATCCCTTTTCTCAGTGTTTCAAATTTCTTTTGATGTATATGTGGTTGTTTTTGTTTTTTTTTCTCTCAATTGTTTTGCTTTATATCCCCTTCCCACAAATTAAAGTTTTTAAACACTAGCAAATTCTTCCCCTTAAAAAAAAAAAAAAAAACACCGCTGTTATGAGCCAATCAACACCACATCCATTGTGGGGTTCTGAATACAGAGGACAACATCACACCCAGCACCAGCATATACATACATACATTTACTGAATCATCTTCAGCAATTGTCTTCTCTGTCCATTCTTCCTCCTCCTCTCGTTACCCAAACTTTGGATGGTCATTTCACCAGAATTCATTAAATAGTGTCCACTTGCAATAATCTGCAAACTTCTAATAGCAAAAAACATACAAAAAACTTTGTAGGAAGTGGCAGTTTTACAAGCAAACTGACTGACCTTTAGATGTAAAGGTTGACCAGTCCCAACCTAATGATTAAATAGCATTATATCAAAAATGCTAATAGTAGATATAACAAATATTTCCATTCTGTAATCATCGCCATTACATAGAAGCTGTAGCATATCATGTTCCAAAGGGTGTCAAAAACCTTACCAAATTTTTGCATCATATCATAATCTTCACTCTAATTTCCTTTTGATGCATATATATTGATTAATTAAAACGTAATTATTGAGTAATACGTTACATTTATTTCTGCTTCATACTCAGTGGTGAGTAAGTAACAAAAGTAGAGGAACAAAAAAGGGTGGAGTATTAAATTATTTTTGGCACATACGTCGAAACAGTTTGGAAAGAACTGTTTCGACAATTCAATCATCTCCTAACAGGTACTTCCCAGATGCCAGACTAAGTCTTTCTTTGTAAAAGTACTTTTCAGGCTCCCGAATTGTTTGTTGCTCTTCTCTATCTCTTTTCCAACAGATCTACATCCATCCTAAAATAAGGCTTCCAAACCTATAGCAATACCTCGAGATACCACCTAACTACTCCTTTATACAATTGGATAATCACCTCTTCATTCATGCTAGTAAAATTCCTATATATCATTGCTATAACCCCATGAGCTGTCCTAGTGGCCTGTCTTTACTGCTCAGAGTTTGTTTAGGGTGCATTGACAACAAAGGCCATATTGTACCATATATATTGTCTGTAAATTGTGTGTTCTGTGATCAGTTTTCTGTTGGCTAGAAGAAAAATCCAAATTTAGTATCCAGTATCCATGGGCATGGTCAATGAACAGTCAAAATGAATGATGTGCTGCTTCTTTTGCTTGAATCAGTCCTGAAGTTGTGTAAAAACCTAACCTTTTTTCACTGAACAAAAATGAAAGTCAATTAAAAACACGACCCTTCCTATAAGTGCTTTTTTCCTTCTAATTGCAACTATTATTCTCAGTTCACATCCTTTATGGCTTGTCATGTATCATGTAAGAGAAGAGCAATCACGTCCTCCAGTTTATAGGCCACGCACATTGGCTAGCAATCACATCCTTCACTTCGACAGAACCAATCATATTCTCCACTTCAACTGTTCGTCTGCCATGCCCAGAAGTACTGGATACTAATTTTAGCCAAACTCGGGTCTTTTTCACCCAGTGTGGTGAGGACAGCAATTCTACTAACTGTGCTATCTGCAAATGCACTGCTCACAGAACTTCACTGTTGGACTGTACATTACCACTGCATCTTTTCTGAGAATTTTTCTCAGTCTGGTCTGTGCTTGTTAACAGGAGAGACGGCTTCTACAGGGATGGTATACACTTAAATAGAAAGGGTGCAAGAATATTTTCTGATGCTATCGAGGCAGAGTTAGGTGGGTTGGAAAACTGCTAGATTGGGGGGGATACATGGACTAATAGATTAACAGTAGCCGCTGGCAGAGGTAAAAGTGATTCTTACACTACTTCTATTGAAATGCAACTGAGCAGCAGCCTGGAAAGCAAGGTAATGGGGATTTCCAGGACTGCTACGAGTCAGTGGAATAAGTAAATACATGGGCCGTCTTAAGGTAACTAAGAGTAGAAACAGGTGCATGTATACTTGCATGTACACCAATGCAAGGAGTATGTTAATAAATTTGATGAGCTTGAAGTGCTAGTGAAGACATCAAAGGCAGATATTGTTGAGATATCAGAGACATGGTGTCACACAGACTTAAGCAGTGCAGAACTGGAATTTGGGGAGTACAATGTGTACAGAAAGGACAGACAGGACAGAAAGGGAGGAGGGGTTATGCCTTTAGTTAAGAAACACAAAATCTAAGGAAGTGCATCCAATTGATGTTGGTGGACAATGCAATGTTGAGTCTGTTTGGTGTGACATAAGCACTGGGAAAGGAAAAATGAGAGTAGGTGTGTGTTATAGGCCAAATGGATCTGATGAGTATTATGAGCAATTGTGCAGAAAAATAGAGTGGGCCAGTAAATCAGAGTGTCTTATAATAAGGGATTTTAATTCCCAGAGATTGACTGGAATTTGTGGGTTGGTCACTCACACACTAGCAAGGCTTTTGTGGATTTATTGGTTTTCTACAGCATGTAGAAAACCAAGTAATACTCTTGATCTGATTATCAGTAGTAATTCTTCATGCATCAAGAATCTGCAGATAAAGGAACCACTAGGTAGCAGTGATCACAGTGTGCTGAAGTGGGATATATTCAAAGAGGTAACTACCATCAAGGGTAAAGGGAAGGGTTTTTTCTTTCATAAAGGTGACTACAGTGGTCTGAGACAGTATTTAAATTCTGTACGGTGGGACCAACTGATGATGTTACCAACAGCAAATTCAAAATGGGAAGCATTCAAAGAATTAATCTTGGAAGCTACTAGGCTTTTCATAGCAACAAAGAAATATTGTTCAAGATTTAGGCCTAAATGGATGTCAGATGAACTAATTAGACATGTGACAGAAAAGAAAAATGCATGGGATACATATAAATTAACATGTGACACAGAAGCCTATGATAGATATAAGCTGGTCTGTAACTAAGTTACAAAGGAGGTTAGGCAGTCGAAGGCAGATTACGAGAAATCTTTGGCAAAGGATGCAAAGAAAAACAGCAAAGAGTTCTTTATTTATGTAAACTCTAGAAGGAAGGGGATGAATCAGATTGGTCCACTTGATATCGATGGTTCAACTGTTGATGATCCTGCTCAGGTAGCTAAACTAAATGAATATTTTGCATCTACATTCACACATGAGGAGTTATTCAGGAAGGGGAATGCCAGAGGTGTATTCAACTCTGGCAGTAAGCTAGATAATCTTGTAATAACTGAGAGTAAAGTGGAGGAGAAATTGTTGAAGATAAACATAAGAAAGGCACCTGGGGTGGATGTAATCTATCCAGTTATATTAAAGGAAGCGGCAAAGGAGGTAAGCAAACCCTTAGCCATAATTATGAGAGCTTCCCTGGACTCAGGGGAGGTACCCATGGATTGGAGATGTGCAAATGTGACCCCAATCCACAAAGGAGGATCAAGGGGAGACACAGGCAATTACAGACCTGTTAGTTTAACTTCTGTTCCAAGGAAATTAATGGAGGCACTGCAGGATCATCTAGACAAGACTTCAGTTATAGCTCAGACACAGCATGGGTTTGTTAAGGGGAGTCTCGTCTGACAAATTTGATTGGATACTATGATGTAGTCACAAAGGAACTAGATGCAAAGAATAACTTTGATATCATATATTTGGATCTTAGAAAGGCCTTTGATACTGTTGTACATGCAAGACTGCTGCACAAATTGGATCAGTGGTTTGGAGCAAATTGCTGCTATGAATAAAGGGATGGTTGAGTGGGAAAAGACAAGAGAGTGGTAATCAATGGACACTGCTCTTCGTGGACTAATGTCATTAGTGGAGTCCCTCAGAGTTCAGTCCATCGTTGTTTTCTGTATTTATAAATGATATTGATGGTGATATATCAGGCTTAATGTCCAAGTTTCCAGACAATATGAAGGTTGGCAGGGTTGTTAATGACACTGACAGTACACTGCTGCAACAGGATCTAGAAAGGTTGAGCAGATGGGCTGAGAGGTGGCAAATGAAGTTTAACATTGAGAAATGTAAAGTACTACATGTGGGAAGCAGTAACCTCAGTGTAACGTATCAACTCTGTGGTACCACACTGACAGTGGTAGAGAATGAAAAGGACCTGGGGATAATTGTGCAGGCAGATATGAAGTTTTCTGAGCAGTGCAGACGGTCTGCAAGAGTAGCGCATGGTGTCTTGTCAATGATATACAGGAATTTTTCTAGCAGGGATAAGGAGGTGATTATCCCCTTGTAAAAGGCAATGGTCAGGCCACACCTTGAGTACTGTATACAAGTCTGGAGGCCTCTTTTCAAGAAGGATGTAGAGCTCCTGGAACGAGTACAGAGAAGGGCAACAATATTAGTGAATGGAACAAAGGGTTGCTCTTACAAAGAAAGGCTTAAGTTTTGCAAATTACAGTGTCTGGAGACTAGGCACCTGTGTGGTGATCTGATTGAGGTGTATAAAGCCTTGAATGGTTTGAGCATGCTCAATACTGATGGGATTCTCCCTCTTGCTCAGAATAATCGCCTGAGAGGGTATAAATTCAAATTGAGGAAAGACGGTTGTAGGATAGATGTGCAGAAGTTTGCCTTTAGCCAGCGGGTGGTTGATTGCTGGAACAAACTTCCATCTGTCGTACAAGTTGATAGCTTAAATAGATTCAAGGCAGAAGTTGACAAACGTGGGGCGAGGAGATGGGTAAAATAAGGATTTTTTTTGGGTTTTTTTTTTGGCTGATGCTATATAAGCTTGCTTTCTTGCATCATGTGCCCTTGCTAATGCTAATCTTTTTTTACTCTCAACTGCCCCAAGTTTGGTACTACCCAAATAGTATGTTATACTGTGCCAAGCATCTACAATTACAATTGATCTGATTAAAAAAAAATAGGAGGAAAAAACAAGAAAAGCAAGAAAAAAAAAAGGAGGAAAAAAAAGAAGAGGGGAAAAAACAAGACAAAAAAAAAAAAAAAGAGAGAGAGAGAAAATTCTGCCACAAGTTGAACCAAACTTGATTAAAAACTTAAGGGTAGAAAGTTTAGTTTGGTTAGTGTATTGTATAAAGTTCATGACACAGTAGAATGTTCTTAGGTGGAGAAAATAATTCCTTCACCACAATTTGGAATTTTGTGTTGTCCATTAGGATGCAAGACAGGCTACTACTCTCAATATTGGATTAAATCTGCCCTACATGATCATATTTCTACTTTACACTCCTATGACAATGGGAATGTAAACTGAACCACTTGAACTACTAGCTAACATCTACAGTCTTAGACGGCATCCAATTAATAATTTATAATTCTAAAATATTAGTCGGCTACGATTCCTTTATATTATGGTAATCCATTGCTCTAAACATACTGTGATGAAATCAATTACTTGTACTTCAAGTACTTGTGGCGTAATGGATAACGTGCTTGTGATGCTAATCAGGCTATGATGCACTTCTCAGTTGAAGGAGAACCGGGATGAAACCTCTATGCTGAAGTACGATTTTTGATGATCTTAAGATGCTGGTCACATCTGATGATCGCAAAAGATGAGGCAGTCACCTATGAAAATCAGAGTACTGTTTGAACTCCAGGATTATCTAAGACACATCTGGGGTTTAAACTAAACTCTCAGAAAGCAGCTAAGATGATCTTCACAAAAAGTAAGACTATTAATGAAATTATGCTCACAATAAATGAGACCGCCATTAAAAAGGTTCACTGCCACACAGATATGGGGTTGTGGGATGATGGACTTACTTTCAAAGACCACATCAAGATGGCCAAGCTAAAAACGCTTGTGGTGCTCTGGGCAATCCGGCAGGAATCGGTTAGACTTAGCTCTCGAGGGTTCCTTTTGGAATACATCCAAAGGAATTTGACACCTATACCGCTCTATGCTTTGGTACTCTGGTCAGGAGCCTCCTCTACTCAACTAGAGAGATTTCTTGGGGTTGAATATTAGCTCCTGAGATGGGCTACCCTTTTACCATCTCTAGGAGTGTGCTCTATGCAAACCTGGGCATGAAACCCTGGGAAACCATCATCAAAGAGAGCAACCTGCACAATGCGGAGATGGGTGAAACTCCTGGTGCCATCAGACAACTAACACACTTTACAACCTTGGCACAACTTCTATGTCGCCAAATGGATTCCCCTGACATTGGGGAAGTGACAACAAACCCTTGAACCGCACAACAAATCCAGTGCTATTCAACACCTTGTCCACAATCTTCCCTGCATAACATGCAATACCTTTTTTTTTTTTTTTTATGAGAACCCCAAACACGAGAGGTATTATAACCTATAGTACTTAGTACCGTGCTTGGGTTGGAGGTTGAGAAGACGAAAGAAGATATTTGTTGATATTGGACTTGAACTTCTGTAGATTGTAATTTTCAGGAAATACGTATGAAGGAAGGTTGTTCCAGAAAACGGCAGTTGAATGAATAAATGAGGAAGATGAAAAGTTGGTTCTGTGGGTTTGAAGTTGGACAGTAAATGGATGTTGGCTGGTGGCGGCACGTGTTCGGACTGTTTTGAAAGAGAGAGCGGGAATTATAGAAGCCAATTCAGAAGAACAGTGCCCATGGAAGTATCTGTAGAAGAGGCATGCAGCAGAAACAGTGCGTCTATGAGAAAGCGAGTGGAGAGACTCTGTTAGAGATGAATCATTAATTAACCTAACTGCCCTCTTCTGAATGGAATCAAGAAGCCTGAGAGAGGTTTTGGGGGCACCACCCCAGATGTGGGAACAATATTCCATGGCAGGGCGGATTTGCGATTTATACAGAGTGAGCAGCTGTTTGGGAGAAAAGTAACGACGAGAGCAAAAGAGAAAACCAAGTTTTTTAGATGCAGAGGAAGCAATATTTGTAATGTGCTTGTGCCAAGAGAGATTAGAAGTCAGGGTAATCCCCAAAAGAGATATATCATTTTGCCTAGAAATCGGAGTGTCACTAAAGATAAGCATAGGAGCAGAAGAATCCTTTTTGCGAGATATAAGACAAGATTGAGTTTTAGAAGGGTTGAAATCAACTAAGTTGTCTTTGCTCCACTGGAGAATTACCTGAAGCTCGGCATTTAAGGAATTGGCAGCAGATTTTCGAGAACTTGAAGCTGATTGAGCTGGACAAGGTTTCTCAAAATGGGAAGTTGAATGCAATGTGCTATCATCGGCAAAACTATGGATAGGATTTCCAGTCAATGGAAGAAGGTCATTGATATACAAGAGGAAAAGAGTGGGAGAAAAGAACTGAACCTTGGGGGACACCGGCATTAGTGGAGAAGTTAGAAGACAGAGAGCCATCTACCATCACCCTCAGTGAGCGATCAGAGAGAAAACTGGATAACCAATTACTAAAAACAGTTGGCAAACCATAAGATGGAAGCTTGTTTAGAAGACCTTTATGCCAAACACGATCAAAAGCCTTTGAGATGTCAAGAGCAACTACTTGTGTTTCACCGAACCTTTCCATTGAATTAGTCCATAAATGGGTAACATAAGCCAGAATATCACCAGTGGATCGACACTGACGGAATCCATACTGGCGATCGTTGATCAGACGGAAGGTTTCTAGGTAGTTTAAGAGTTGGCGGTTAATTGATTTCTCCATTACTTTAGAAAGAGTAGAAGTAATTGCAATGGGACGATAATTGGATGGGAGGGATTTGTCACCCTTTTTAGGAACTGGCTGGATATGAGCAAATTTCCAAGCAGAAAGAAAAACACCTTTGGAATAAGAAAGTGAAAAAAGGCGGCAAAGAATAGGAGTAAGTTCAGGAGCACAGGTTTTGAGAACAAGTGGAGAAATACCATCAGGACCTGGAGCTTTCTTAGCATCAAGATTCATCAAAATCCTTCTGATATCCTTTTGACGGAAGACCACAGGAGGCATTGAATGGAGCGTGTTAGGAATGGTGGGAGGTGTTTTACCAAGATCATTAATACATGAGCTCGAAGAAAAATGGGATGCTAGCAGGTCAGCTTTATCCTTCGCTGAAGTGACAACAGAACCATCTGGTTTGGACAGAGGTGGGAGCAGAGATGGGCAAAAGTTGCGGCCAATAGCTTTGGCAAGAGACCAGAATGCTCGGCTACCATTAGGGCAAGAAGCAAGTTTTCTACTCTTAGCCTGTTCAAACTCTAGTTTGGACTGATTAATAACTGCTTTACAATTGTTGCGAGCTTTGGTGTAGGCAGAAAATGAAACTGAAGAATTAGAAACAAGCCAATTACGATATGCAACGTTCTTCTCTTGGACAGCCTTAGCACATTTATTGGAAAACCAAGGTTTAGATAAAGGACGAGATTTTAAAGTGGAGTGTGGGATAAAGGATTCCATTCCTGCAAGAATAATTTCACTGACACGATCTGAGCAAACGTTGACATCAGAAGTTTTGAAACAGTAATCAGACCGAGGAAAAGAAGAAAAGAAGTCTCGCAGGTCATCCCATTTTGCATTCTTGTAATGCCAAACAATACGAGGTTGGGAATAGCCATGAGATAAAGGTTCCATTGGAGAAGAGACAATCACCAAGTTGTGATCTGAAGTGCCTAAAGGACCTCTCACTTCAAGCTTGTACTTAGAAGGGTTGTTTGTGAGAAAAAGATCAAGCGTATTGGCTGTATGATTAGGATTGTCCGGTATTCTTGTAGGTAAATGAACAATCTGTGCTAGGTCATTAGTAATTGCAAAAGCCTCAGCATCTCGACCTGCTGGGTCGGTGTGACTAGAAAACGGAAGCCAGCTGGAGTTGTGAACGTTAAAATCACCAAGGAAAATTACCTCACTGTTAGGAAAGTTGGACTGGAGAAAGTCAAGTTGCAAAGAGAGGAAGTCAAAGAGCTCCAAGTGATTAGTGGAGTTGGGAGAACGGTAGAGACAACAGATGAATTTTACACAATGAGGTAGAGAGATTTTAAGCCAGAGAAGATCAAAGAGAGGAGATTCAAAATTGCCAAGTCTCTGACAGGGAATATCAGAACGGACATATGCACAAGTACCACCTTTGAGGCGAAAGGAAGCATACAGCAAATAATTTGGACATCTGAGATGAGCAGTAGTTGAATCAACTGATAACTGAGATTCAGTCAGAAAAAGTACATGGGGCTTGGAAGACTGCAAGTGGAAATGGACATCGTTGAGATTAGAATTGAGACCACGTATATTTGTGAAATGAATTAGGAAGTCCTTGGGAGGTTTAGATCTTTTCGCAGATAAGCTTGCTCTATTATTTTGACAATTCATGGTGTATTCAATAGTAAGAAAAAGTGGGTGGGACATGCTGTATGAAGTAATGAAATTTTTGGATATGGCGTACATGTGGTAAGAATATACCCAGATCCTTGACATAACGTGGCCTCGACAATGCTCCCCGCATACACACTACTCGGACTCCCTCCAGTCACTATCTGGCAGAGTAGAGGTAGCAAGATTATACACTAGCTGATCCGGAAGCTTCCTAGAGAGTTACCAATAGGTTCAGTCCGGTGTACTAACTAGCGGCCGGCCTGAGAACACCGTTTTAGAGCTGTACCCTCGAAATGTAAGGAATATTGGATCTCGCCACGACATTCATCATAACCTCAAAAATCATCAATCATACTGCATGATGGAAGAGATAGGGAAGGGTTGGCCGGAACTTAGCTCTAGAGACTAAACATGGGTTCCACCACTTCAAGCCTCCAATAAGCAAATTGGTGGTATTTCACCGGTTGATGAGAGTAATCTACCACCTAGTACTGCCTGGTAACATAGAGGGGCGGCGTTCCTCCATGTGGTGTGGGCGCCACACCTCGACCCCTGCTTACGTTGGTTCACACCTGGGTGGTCACCCACCATGTACTTGTGCATGAAGGTTATACCCAGGATTACTAACAGTCCCACCATCGTGAAGGTGCAAGCAGAGGATTTGGCTGTCATAGACCGTCCGGACTTCGCCGAAATTGGGTCCACTTTGACTTGAGTGTCACCCGAATATCAGTTCCATCAGCGTTTTAGACTCCCAGGTAGCAAGAACAGCTTGTCTGGCATATCTGAGAGAATGTCTGTGACAACCTCAAGGACCTTAGATCAGTGTTTCCAGCAAATACATTTGGAATGTATAACACCCTGGGAATTGATGCCTCATACTTCTGAAGCTTGAAGTGCTATAGACAGGACACCTGAAAGGTTTATAAACACCTGAAAAGTCTATAAACATGAACAATAATCATTATGTCACCGGGGTTCAAGCCCGTGACTGCTGAATACGGTGCTGTTTCTTGTATTCTATCTATCTTGTGAACTCCTCTGACCGTTTGGTCGTCCCGGAGTATAAACAGAAAATTTATTTATTTATGTGGAAGTAAATCCCTGCCAAGGCTTCCCAGGATTCACTGTTGTTGTTTTTTTTTTTTTCTATTATGTTATTTATTTATTCATTTTTATTGTTTTGTATTTTCGGTCTGTGTAATTTCAATCAATGTAATCAACTCGAATTTGCATATGTACAACCGTCTAGCCGAGCCAGGCTGTTCCAGAGGTGCCCACTGATGTGGAAATAAAATGATGTTAATAAAAAAAAAAAAAATTACTTCAACTATCACCGCATTTTCGTATGCGACAAACATAAGCACGTTTACAATACCTCCATTGGTTTTTACCTCCTTCTCTCCCTACCCCATATAGCGTGTTTCAATAGTAAGAGAAAAACGCGTTCAAACGGCGCACATGCCAATGTTTCAAAACCTGGCACTTCCCCAATGACTAACAGCACCTGCCAAAAGATAGCATCTGTATTATCAATCAAAGATGCAGGCAAAAGAATACGATCACTGCGTAGCATTTAAAAACAGTTTATTTTTATTTATTTATTTTTATTTTAAAGCAGTACCCTCTGATCCGATATCAGTCATGTGTAATAAATGTTACCTCATTTGTAATACAACATATCCGAAATAAAATGGATTAAAAACTAAGTATGCTGCTGTTTACTTATTAGCTACAATTCGAATCGTTATTTAAATATCTTGTCACGAGTATACGTATCAAAATCAACAAAAATAACATGGCCAAGGTTACTAGGTAACACATGAACTCACCATAGGTAAGATGGATTAGCCCGTGGTACACAATAAAACCTATAACAATAGCAGATGCAACCACTTTTGCATTTCTAGCATTAATCCGACTGGTAAATTCGACAGAACCACCGCTTCCATGCTTACTATCGTCCGCCATATTAGAATGTGAAAATCGGTAGCACCCCAAACAGTATCGTATTGCCCAACAATGCGCCTTACCTTCAATCGCGCGCCACCTTCAGTCTACGAAACGAGGGGGAGGACCTATCTCCCCTTCATGTTTTCATTCGTAATACCACGAACGCTCACATTGTTTTCTTATCGTACTGGTGATAAACAATATATTTAAAGGAAAAGCAACAATACGCTTATATAAACATTTATTTTAAAGGGAGCAAAATACTACTTCAGATTAATGCGTATTTTATTAAATAAAAAACCCAGCAAACGATAACTATAATACGAAAATCACCGTATGAAATATTACATATTACATAATATTAAATACAGTATTACATATTAACATATTACATAATATTAAATACAGTATTACATATTAACATATTACATAATATTAAATATTACATATTAACATATTACATAATATTAAATATTACATATTAACATATTACATAATATTAAATATTACATATTAACATATTACATAATATTAGATATTACATATAACCTCACTACACCGTATGAAATATTACATATATAATATTGACGTACATACACGATAAACAACTCTTAAACGAAAAATGACGATAGTAGTGTACCACGAAATATTAGAAAAAAGCTGTTTCCTTTTGTAGTCATACGTTATAAGCAGTTTTCATTATAATGAGGGATTTAAAGTTCTCTCCGTAACTCAAGCATTATAACCAGTCGTATCTGGTCGAACTGCTATTACACTTCAGTTGTAATAGCAATCAACAATATTCACAGTGCAATACTCCTGTGAATATTGTTGACCCTTTTAAGTCGAAATGTTTATTAATTTTTCAAGCTCAAAAGATTGAGAAGTCGAGAAAAATTTATTAGTACAAAAAATAAATTATAGACAGAGATATTCATGTGTTGTTGTGGCGGACTCCAGGCGTTCCCCCCATAAACTGCTATTGTACTTCTTGTGTTGAAGCTTATGCCAAAACCGGCCATTTGTATGTAGTGTGTTGGGCTTGTAAGCGTTATGATGTATTCTCTTGTTATGTTTTCGGCCGGTGCCTGGCTCTTAGCAGGTGGGAAGCAGTAACACCTGGTCACTACGTCCCCCCCTCACCCCCCACCCCCCATCCCCGCCACATGGAGGCGACCAGGATCAACTATCTCCTGCTAGGCAAGCTCAGGGCATAAGACCTGAGGGTGTCCTAAAAAGAATGAAGTGTAAAAGGAGGAATACAGAGGGAGAAGTTTGGGAGCTGGGGTGGTAAATGGATAGAACAGAGGATAATCAACAGAGGGACTCTCCAATAATTAGAAGTGAGAAGAAGTAAAGCAAGAATAAAGTAGGAAGAAGTGGAGAAGTGGATTAACTTCTCTAACCATGGGAACCTATTGCGTGGAAAATCATATCCTAGGAACTAGGATCAGCAAAACTTCTACATTTATACACTTTGTACAGATACATCCAATGTAATGCCAGGGTGATGCCATAACCTGGCCCAATAAATACGAGGTTTCAGGGTTAACGCAAAAGTAATATACATGTCCAAATTCTAGATGAGATCACATTAGGCAGGGTTGTAAATTATGATGTTTTAAAAAGTTCTTGCCTACATACGAGCTCTAAGAGAGACCAAAAAGTCAAAGATACAAGACAGTTAATAACAGAGTTACTAGGAAATGTCTCTAATATGAAATGCCACAGTGATATATTATAGACAGATCAAATAAATTATAGACAGACCAAAGAAGGAAGTTGCAGTAGAACAGTCGCTATGGTAACTGTCCCTCTGCAAAAGAAGGCCTCGGTTTTCAACCGGCAGCCAGACGATCAACATAATCAGAAAAAAACCAATAAGTAAGCATCCTGATGGACAAAAGTCAATGCACAGTCAAGTTGGCATGCTTACCTAATCTAAATCGAACCGGCATTATGCACACAGATTAACTGATCAAAAAATGCAAATGAATTCATGTGTTCATTGCACATTCGCACTGAAAACACCAGCAGGATTCCTCAGCACCCTGTATTTACCCATAACTTCACACATAATTTTTTTGTTTATACTCTGGGATGATCACACAGTCAGATCAATTCACAAAATAGAAAGAATACAAGAAACAGCACCGTTTTAGTAGTCACGGACTTAAACTCCGGTCACTCAAGGCACGTCTGGAGGCCACATTTTAGGAAGGATGTAGATTTGCTAGAGCCTGTACAGAGAAGGGCAACAAGATTGGTGAAGGGAATGAAGGGTTCCTCTTACCAAGAGAGGCTTAAGTTCTGCAAATTGCACTGGCTGGAAACTAGGCACCTGCGCGGTGATCTGATTGAGGTGTATAAGTCCTTGAATGGGTTGAGCGCGCTTAATTCTGAAGGGATTCTTCCACTTGTTCAGATTACGAACCTAAGGAAGCATAAATTCAAATTAAGGAAAGACAGATATAGAATAGATGTGCGGAAATTTGCCTTTAGCCAGCGGGTGGTTAATTTCTAGAACAAACTTCCATCTGTCGTTGTGGAAATTGATAGGTTAAATAAATTTAAGGAGGAACCGGACAAACATTTAGAGGGAATGGTTGTGTGAAATTTTTTTTTTTTTTTTTTTTTTTGGCTGATGCTGCATAAGCTCATACACTTGCTTTCTTGCATCACATACCACTACTACTATTACGTGTACTTATGCACCCTCGCACCTGACCACTCAATTACATGGTACTACTGCACCATAACATAAAACCATATAAAAATTTTCTTTACGTTGATTTTCCCTGTTCATTTCATAATTTAGGTGCTAATGGTTGTTGTTGTTGTTGTTGTTGTTAACGTTTTTTTTTTTTTTTTTTTTTGGTGCAAGGGCTACTATTGCCAAATTGCGCCAAGGTTGCTAATGGCACATTTTTGCATTGGGCATCGATATTCGGAAGGTTATCACACATTTTTAACTTCAATTTATATGTATACTATATTGTCAAATATATCCACATGGCACTAACAGTTGGGAAAAATTAACCATAGTCGACATCCACGTATCAGAAATACATATAAAAATAAACAGATGAACAAAATACAATAGATGGGTCGAGGCTTAGCGATTTACAATGGAGAGTCATCATAGGATGCCATATTAGCAACCGATGTTTCCGTTCCATTTCAGCAAACTTGCAACATCCTAGATCAATGTGATTGATGTATTCAGCAAATAGAAATGTCACAGTGTGTTACTACAGCAGGAAAAAAAGTGTTCGAGTATTCCTCTAATCGCCTTCAGGCCTCCTTACCTCGGTTGTTGCAGTATGGAAAGAAGGAGACCAGAAGGCGATTAGGGGAGTGGTATGTAGATACTGTAGTGTCACTTCACAATGAATATCATCAACCAGTAGTTCAGAAAGGCACAGGAGATGATAACAGTACAAGTATATGCAAGTACTAATATACTTGTACAAGTATGCTGTGAAGTTCATGGTGTATTGTGACCTTCACAGCATTGGATTTTATGGAAGATCTGCAGCATGCAAACCAAATATCACAACATGCGATGCATTGCGTTGACTTGCCTGGTGCACAACCCACTGTAATTGGCCATTGAAACGTAAAAGTCTGTATTATGGAATGACGAATCACAGTACACAGTTTTTCAATCTGATCACCACTCTTGGGTCTGGTGGATGCCGAGCAAAGGTTGTTTGTAGGAGTGTGTTGTCCAGATTGTGAAGTCTAGCAGAGGTTTAGGTTTCATCACTGCCTGGGGTTGTTTTTCATGGTTTTGGCTTGAATCATTGGGTTCTGGGAATTATGAATTATGAATCATACCAATACTTTTGGTATTGGTATGACTATTTTTGGCGCAAGAGCAACTTAGACGATATTGCGCCTTCTGTGTGGTATGGTGACATTCTGGGTAATTCTGTGCAAAAGCTTCATTGGCCTGTTCGGAGCTCCAATCTCAACCCCGATGTATGGAGGAGAAATGGACCAAAATACTACCTTCCTGTTATCAAAAATTGGCGATATATGGATAGGAATATAGTGTATAATTAAGACCAAAGGCGGACCAACACGTTACTATTATTGTATCGATTAATGTTCTTTGACATATTTATGGTGTCAGTTTTTTTGGCTGGCTGGTCGTTGTTGCAGGTTTTTTAGGCACATCAGCAAACCTTAGACTATATTGTACAATACACATAACACGTATATCTGTAAGTGCGTCTGTTCTGTGGTCGATTTGCGATTTGTTATTTGCTGGACGAAAAACCTGAGTTTCAGGCAGGAAAAAGCATGCTTACCTCGTCTGAGACCGACTAACTCTGCTACGCAAAAGGCCCATAAAAATTCCTCGCGTCATTGGCGGGATTCGAACTCAGGTCTTTTCCACCCGGTGTGGGGAGACGGTAATTATACTAACTGTGCTACCCACGAGAGCAATTTTTTTGGCAATATAGTGTATGTTACACAAATTCTTTCAAAATAGAGAATTTATTTTATTTGGAATATTATTATTGCCGCTCGTGATTGAAAGTAATCCCTGTATTCCCTCTGCTATTACTGCGAATACTACATTGGTTTAATAAGGGTTAACACAAGATACACATAAGTTTTACAATGCATATAAAGCATATATTAGGATGACTACGGGCAGGCACAGACTAGAGAGAGGTGCTGAAATGTTTCAGCCCTATGTGTGAGTATCACTCACCCACCTCTTTGGGTATCAATTTAAGGACTGGTCTTTTTTTTTTTAATGAAACCACAAAACATGAAAAGCATTTGAACTAATAATACTTCGTTCTGTGCATGGGTTTAAAGCTGAGAAGACAAAAGGTATTTGCTGAAATCAGACTTGAATTTCGGAATATTGAAATTTTTTGAAAATAGACGAAAGGAGTTGTTTCGGAGAACAGAGATAGGAAGGATAAATAAGAAAGAGGAAACGTTGGCTTCCGTGGGTTTGGAGTGGGAGTGTGAATGGATGATGACGGGCTGAGGAAGAGGTGAGACAGTTTGGAAAAGCGTAGGGGAATTACAGATGCCAATTCGGAAAAACACTGCCATGGAAGCATATACAGAAAACGCATGTAACAGAAACTGAACGGATAATAGAGACAGACAATGGAGAGACTTTTAAAGAGATGGTTCATTAATTGACCTGACTGATTGCTATTGAATGGAGTCCACAAGAGAAGATAGGTTTTTGAGCACACCACACCAGATGCAGGATAATATTCCATCGTTGGGTTAATTAAAGATTTATACAGAGTGAGTAGCTTTGTTTTTGCCCGTCTTCTCTATACCCACACCAACCATAATTCAGCCGGCGATAGACGGAGTCTTCATCCCCTGCGTCGAAAAGCAGAAAGACATGGGTGTGACTTTTGATCAAAAATTAAGATTCCATCATCACACAGAAGAACCCTGTGCTAAATTCAACAGGAAACGGTGGGTTGCCACTTGTTACATATTCATAACACGAATCTGATCAGAACGTATAAAAAAAAAACAAATTATGATATTAGGGTTCCCTGTAAATGATTATATCCACCCATATATTTATTTTGTTTGTAAATTGCGTGTGTTCTCTGGTCGATTTGCCTGTTTGTTGGACGAACAAACCCCAGTTTCTGGGGGCAAAAACCTTGCTATCTACGTCTGAGACCCACTAACTCAGACATGGAGTGAAAAAAGACCACTAAATTTCCTCGTGTCATTGACGGGATTCGAACCCGGGCCTTTTCTACCCAGTGGGAGGGACGGTGACGATACCACTGTGCTACCGGTAGCACAGTGTCTGCCAGGGGCAAAGGTTGATGACGTTGTAGAGCAGATACCATCTTTTAAGGGCACAAAAGGTGATATTGTTGTACACGTTGGCACTAATGATATTAAGAGTAGGAGACCGGCGGAATTACTTAACAAGTACAGGTCACTGTTGAAAAAAAGCCGTGAATTAGGGTTGAATTTGAAAGTGTCTGCAATTGTGCCCAGACACGATCGGAGGGAGTATATGATGAGACCATTGTCGACAAATTCGACCCTGGAAAGATTGTGCAAGGCTCAAGTGGTAGGATTTTTTTCAGCCTGGTCTGTACTTGTTAACAGGAGAGACTGCTTCTACAGGGATGGGATACACTTAAATAGAAAGGGTGCAAGAATATTTGCTGATGCTATGGAAACAGTGGTAGGTGGGTCGGAAAACTGCTAGCTTGGGGGGGGGGGGGGATACAAGGACTAACAGATTAACAGTAGCCACTGGCAGAGGTGAAAGCAATTCTTGCACTCCTTCTATTGGAATGAGCAGCACCCTGGAAAACAAGATGCATGGTACTTCAGAGACTGCTGGGAGTCACTGCGGTACAAGTAAACACATAGGTTGTGTGAGGGTAGCTAAGAATAGGAACAGGTGCATGTATACTTGCGTGTACACCAATGCTAGGAGTTTGGAAAGTAAATTTGATGAATTTGAGGTATTTCTCAAAACATCAAAGGCAGATATTGTTGGGATGTCAGAGACGTGGTGTCACACAGATATAAGGAATGCAGAACTGGAATTTGGGGAGTACAATGTCTACAGAAAGGATAGACAGGATAGGAAGGGAGGTGGGGTTATGCTATTAGTTAAGTTTGGTGTGACATAAGCATTGGGAGATCAAAATTAAGAGTAGGAGTGTGCTATAGGTCTAATGACTCTGATGAGTATAATAAGAAACTGTACAGGGAAATAGAGTGGGCCAGTAAATCAGAGAGTCTTATAAAGGGGGATTGATTTTAATTTCCCAGATATTGACTGGAATTTGTGGGTTGGTCACTCACACACTAACAAGGCTTTTGCGGTTTTATTGGATGATTGTTTTCTACATCAGCATGTTCGGGAGGCAACTAGAGGGGGTAATACTCTTGATCTGATTATCAGTAGTGATTCTTCATGCATTAAGAATCTGCAGATAAAGGAACCACTACGTGGCAGTGATCACAGTGTGCTGAAGTGGGATTTACTCAAAGAAGTAACTACCATCAGGGGTAAAGGGAAGGGTTTTTGCTTTCGTAAAGGCGACAACGGTGGTCTGAGACAGTATTTAAATTCTATACAGTGGGACCAACTGATGATGTTGCCAATAGAAAATTCAAAATGGGAAGCATTCAAATAATTTATCTTGGAAACTACTAGGCTTTACATACCAACTAAGAAATACTGTTCAAGGTTTAGGTCTAAATGGATGTCAGATGAACTAATGAGACATATGGTAGAGAAGAAAAATGCATGGGATACATATAAATTAGTGGATAACATGGAAGCCTATGATAGATATAAGCTGGTCTGTAACCAAGTCACAAAGCAGATTAGGCAGGCAAAGGCAGATTATGAGAAATCCATGGCAAAGGTTGCAAAGAAAAACAGAAAAGAGTTCTTTACCTATGTAAACTCTAGAAGGAAAGGGTGGAATCAGATTGGTCCACTGGATATTGATGGTTCAACTGTTGATGATCCTGCTCAGGTGGCTAACAAACTAAACGAGTACTTTGCATCTACATTCACACATGAGGAGTTATTCAGGAAGGGGAATGCCAGGGGTGAAGTAAACTCTGGCAGTGAGCTGGATGATTTGGTAATAACTGAGAGGAAAGTGGAGGAGAAATTGTTGAGGATAAACATAAAAAGGCAACAGGGGTGGATGGGATCTATCCAGTTAAATTAAAGGAGGCAGCAAAGGAAGTAAGCAAACCCTTAGCCATAATTATGAGAGCTTCTTTGGACTCAGGGGAGGTACCCGTAGACTGGAGATCTGCAAATGTGACCCCAATTCACAAAGGAGGATCAAAGGCTGACACAGGTAATTATATACCTGTGATTTTAACTTCTGTTCCAGGAAAATAAATGGAAGCACTGCTTAAAGAAGTACTGCAGGATGATCTAGACAAGACTTCAGTTATAGCACGGACACAGCATGGTTTTGATAAGGGAAAGTCCTGCCTGACCAATTTGGTTGGATACCAAGATGCAGTCACAAAAGAACTGGATGCAGGGAATAACTTTGATATTGTATATTTGCATCTTAGAAAGGCCTTTGATACTATTGCACATGGAAGATTGCTGTACAAATTGGAGCAGTGTGGCATTGGAGGCAAGTTGCTGCTATGTTCTGGAGGCAAATTGCTGCTATTGTTGTATGGATAAAGGGATGCATTTGCAGAAGAGGGAGAAGACAGGGAGTGGTAATCAATGGACACTGCTCATCGTGGACTAATGTTATTAGTGGAGTCCCTCAGGGTTCAGTGTTGGATCCATTGTTGTTTTCTGTATTTATAAATGATATTGATGATGGTATATCAAGCTTAATGTCCAAGTTTGCAGACGATACAAAGGTTGGCAGGGTTATTAAGGACACTACTGACACTATGCTGCTGCAACAGGATCTGGAAAGGTTGAGCAGATGGGCTGAGAGGTGGCAAATGAAATTTAAAATTGACAAATGTAAAGTACTACATATAGGAAACAGCAACCCCAGAGCAACGTATCAACTCTGTGGTACTACACTGACAGTGGTAGAGAATGAAAAGGACCTGGGGGTAATTGTGCAGGCAGATAGGAAGTTCTCTGAGCAGTGTAGATGGGCTGCAAGAGTAGCTCATGGTGTCTTGTCAATGATATACAGGAATTGTTCTAGCAGGGATAAGGAAGTAATTATTCCCTTGTATAAGGCAATGGTCAGGCCACACCTTGAGTACTGTATACAGGTCTGGAGGCTTCTTTTCAAGAAGGATTTAGAGCTGCTGGAACGAGTACAGAGAAGGGCAACAAGATTAGTGAATGGAACAGAGGGTTGCTCTTACGAAGAAAGGCTTAAGTTTTGCAAATTACAGTGTCTGGAGACAGGATCCTGCGAGGTGATCTGATAGAGGTGTATGGCTTGAATGGTTTGAGCATGCTAAATGCTGATGGGATTCTTCCTCTTGCTCAGAATACTAACCTGAGAGGGCATAAATTCAAATTGAGGAAAGACAGATGTAGGACAGATGTGCGGAAATTTGCCTTTAGCCAGCGGGTAGTTGGTTGGTGGAACAGACTTCCATCCCTTGTTGTGGAAGTTGATAGCCTAAATAAATTTAAAACTCAGCTGGACAGGTATTTCGAACGAAAGGCGGGGTAAAATGAGAGTGTTTTTTTTTTTTTTTTTGGTTGATGCTATATACACTTGCTTTCTTGCATCATATGCCTCTACTAATGCTACTGCTAATTTCATGTATAGTTTTTTAACAGAGGTTAGATTGATGATGAGAACGTATAAAGTGTAAAGTGGTTTAGGGTCAAACGGCACCAGGGGTTTTCCCCACCTCCGCGTAGTTTACATTGTGGGTGAACCAGTTGATTGGAAAAGCCAGGGTGGGTTTCTCCGAAAGGGGGAGCCCACCCTACCTCAGGAAAAGGAGAAAAGATTGTGAAGTCAAGTGACCCACAAAGTCAGGTTGCCTAATGGCATGACCCTGCATTTGACAAGTCAAATGCCAGTCCCACTCCCGGAGGAGAATTTATGTGAGTTCCTGCCCAAGTAGGAAAATCAGATATTGTCCTACACCTCGAAGAGAAGAGGTGCCAGCAAGTGAGTGGGCCCCACATTGAGCAAGGGCCGAGCGTCAGCAATTAAATCTTCTTCAGCCATGGTAACTTGTAGGCAATGAGATTGTCCCACGCTGGGCAGTGGATTTTAATCATCTTCTCTTAGGGGATGAGACAAGGCACATGGATTCCTGAAGCTCAAGGAATTTTTGGAGTTCTTGTGTTTACTGTAGAAAAGTCCTTTTGGGTTGTTGGGTTTGTAAGAGAATTTCCTTTGTGAACGTCGAGAGATTCCTGTTATCCTGTTGGTGTTTTCTTTGATTCCATTCAGGATATGTTCTGTGAATTGAGTTTTGGGTCCATTATAAGATGGGGGTGTGCTGAACAGTTTGCTGTAGGTGAATTTGACGCATTTCAAATACAGTCTGGGCAAAAGTAGTGAAGGCTTTGTAGTTGGTTTCGTCAATTACGTAGAGATGTTCCTACCCATGGGGTATATTTCCAGTTTAGGAGACTTCTGGGTAAATTATAAAGAGGACAATTATACGTGAGGTGAATCCAGTCTTCGTTGTCACCGCATGGGCAGAAAGAAGAATCGGTGAGACCAAGGGCATGCACCCTGGCCCGAAACCATCCATGACTAGTAAGGAGAACGAGACGTGAAGGCCTGGTGAGTACCACAGAGGAGGTTTTGGTGCAATTATCATAACTTGTGGTCGGAGCAATATGGCCTTAGTTGCTAATGCTCCTAAAAACCAAATAACAAACAACCACCATAACTTGTGGAAGAAATCTTTTAGTTGTTTCACCTTTGGCTGTTTGCTCCCAAGATCTTTGCCAATGCTGGAAGAGCTTAGAGTAAGTCGGTTTCATTTCGTTTTTTGGACCATTAGCTGAGAACGCATATCAGGACGATGATCTTCGGAGGTGTACTGTATGGGGGCAGAGTTGTGGGGCTCGGCCGCAGACAACAATCAAACCATTGGACGCTGCGAAATACTAGCTCGTAAAGTAGGCTACCTGGAAGCGTCATCTCCCACCACAACCTCACACAACACCGATGGCCAAAGCACTGAATTTAACCAGATTCGCAGCCTTAATGAACGAAAGATGACTAATCTTCACCATCAAAATGATGGCTGGAAGAATCTCAGCGCCCAACTTTTGAGACACCATGTGCTGGCTGATCCCCCCAACCAGCGCTCCGCTCCACTCCAAAGTTTCTTGCTCTTCTGTCGAGGTTACATTTTAAAGATCGTTTCCTCCCTTATCAGAAGCTCCATCTAGCTCAATTCTTGGACGCCGACCTGTTCAAAATCGTTGAAGACAAAAAGTATAGACTGCTCATCCTAGATCTGCACGTGTTCCACAACCATCAACTGATGTGAGATCGCTCCGGCTCGGCAAGAATTCCAGGGAAACTTGAAGTCAAGAAAATTATCCTGTGTTATTTTAATTTGATGTATTATTGTTATTATTGTATTTTATTTTTAACTAAATTCAATCTGCTGTATGTTATTTATTTATCCTATATTATATTTCCGGCGAGATGATATCTCTGCCGCTTGTTAACCCCTGGCTCAATACAGTGAAGAATATTGTAAAGTCTGGGTACCTGCGTGTATCTTTGCACCTTACAAATAAAGATCATATTTATTTATTTATTTATTTTCAAAGAGGAGTGGACAAAGAAGAAGTCGCCGACGCCCACGCCTCATCGATTGTCGCGGTGAATGCAGGCTGATCCGTCTTGTGCGAGTTGATAAACAGAAAACGGTGGAAAGGCTTACCATGGAATTTTTCCGCGCACGTAGCACAGTGGTTATAATCAACATCCTCTCCTCAGCGAATGGAAAATCCTAGGTTCGAATTCTATCAATGACGCGAGGAACTTTTATGGGCTTTTTTACTCCATGGCTGAGTTACTCAGTCTCAAGGATGGATAACAAGGTTGGATAACAACAAAACATTCCCCACACCATGGTCTGCGGAGGGATAGCACAGTGATATCGTCACCGTCTTCCCCACACAACAGAGTAGAAGAGGCCCGGGTCCGAATCCCCCGTCGATGACACGAGGAACTTTAATGGGTTTTTTTCACTCCGTTGCTGAGTTAGTCGGTCTCAGGGGTAGATAGCAAGGTTTTTTTTTTTTTCCCTCTGAACCCGGGGTTTTTCTCCCAGCAAAACAGGAAGATCGACCAGAGAACAAACGCAATTTACAAACGCAATACACATAGGTAGATGAAGTAACTTTCTCTGTTACCCTAATAAATAGTTTTAGAAATAGTACTCCCCAGCCATGATACCACCTCCAGATGCCTGGGTTGTCTTAACAAGGCAAGCAGGGCCCATCACTTCGTGAGTTCTCGCCACACTCTCTGCTTACCATCAGTGTAAAACAAAGTGTGTCGTCATTCGTTTGACCACATGACTTTTTTCCATTGTTCCACTGTCCAATCACGACGTTCTCTGCACCACTGCAAACGGATTTTTCTATTTATCTCAGAAAAAAAGTGCGTCGGAATTGGCAAGCGATTGCCAATACCCAATTTCTTGAATTCCCTGCGCATGTACCGGTTGAAATAGGACAGTTATAGGATTGGTTGAATTGTGATGCTATTTTAAGTCGAGTTTTTACTCAATTTATACTCGTATAGTAAGTTTTTTTTTTTTTTTTTTTTTTAAATAGTGTTAATAATTTTTAATCTATTCTGGCTTAAAATCTCTTTACTTCGAGTTAATTTTCCTTGGTGATTTAATGTTCACAACCGTCCAGCGAACAGCAAATTAACCACAGAAAAAAACCGCAATTTACAGACATATTATATGTAAGGAGGGAAGTACTGTATTTAATTTTCAGTTTCTTGTCTACTTGTGTGGGTTTTTTTTTTTTTTTTTTTGTCTGTGCACCAAAAGCCTGTGGCTTCCTTGCACTATATGGTGACTACTACGCATATGTACGTGTATTAGAATCTCGTGCTTTCATATCTTCCAGGCAACAATATCCTCCTAAAAGCTGCCCTCTGACGGTTGATGATTAAAGCGATGAAGAAACATTGAAAAAAAAAAAAAAAAAAATGCCTGTTACATCTACTGATGCGGACACATCTCTTAACGACACTGATAAGCCTTGGCTGATACTAAGAGACATCTACATGCCACACCTTTCATAGGATGTCTATAAGGAGCAAAGCAGCCAAGTTCTCCATCCCTGGCCACTCGAACTTCCTCAAACGTAGATATTAATCTGAGCTTGTGAAATTACACCTAAAGCAACCAGTACAGAGGAGATACAACGTACTGCTCTAAAACAGATTCAATGCCCGAAGATTTTGCAAAATCTAAACTCCTGCAGTTTTATTAACTTCCATCAAATTGCAAAGTATTTTTAAATAAAATAAAAATGCGATAAAACTCCAAACAACTACTTTCATGATTAAAAACAATCGTTAATGTTTAAACATGCTGATGATAGCAAAATAGCACCGTGGTTAATGAGAGTTTAAATCTTTTACAACTCGTTCAAGTGTGCTACTCGAAGGAGTTATACAGGGTGTCTCAAAAATATTGGTACAAACGTTTAGGGGAGGTAGGTAACATCTAAAGGAATGTGAATCGCATAGGAACCCATAACCGGAAACGTCACGTGAAAGTAGTAGCAGAGGCACAATAATTAGTGGCAAACATTTATTTGACATAATATTAACAACGGAGAACGAGATGGATGCATTTCATGATGTTACAACAGATGCTCGAAGGTTCCACCATGAGACGCGATGCATGCGTGACACCGACGCAGCATGGATTGGCAGACACGGTCGAACACACCTGGAGTTTCTTTGACAGTAGCAGCAGCGCAGACGAGTCTCGCCACGAGATCCATTTCCGTCTCCACAGGCGATTCATACACGATAGATTTGAGGCCCCCCCCACAGAAAGAAATCAAGGCTCAATAAATCAGGTGAGCGTGGGGGGACAGGCCAGACAACGGGTCCACACGGCCAATCCATCGACGCCCAAAACGCCTGTTCAAATGGTCACAAACACACCTTCCATAATAGATAGGCGCCTCGTCATGTTGAAACTAAATGTTGCATCTCACATTTGCTGGAACATCGTCAAGTATCCCTAGTAGAACTTGTTCAAGAAAGATCCGATATTTAGAGGAGTTCATGAAGGATGGTAACAGGTATGGGCCGACTAAGCAGTCACCGACCATACCTGCCCACACATTTATTGCGAAGCGATGTTGTGCCGTATGGGGACGCACGCCGTGTGAGTTGTCGTGAGCCCACACATGAACATTGTGCTGATTGAATAAGCCTTCCCCAGTGAAATAAGTCTCATCCGTGACCAAAACATAGGCTGGAAAATTCAAGTCTTGAACACTTTCTTGGAGAAACCACTGCGCAAAAGCCACACGTGCAGGATGATCTTGGGGGAGCAGTAACTGAACCCTTTGGAGATGAAAGGGGTGTAAGGAATCATCGTGCCAGACACGCTGTACACTGCAACGAGACACTCCTAAGGCAGAGGCAACGGCACGTGTGCTGGTAGTAGGATTATTCTGGACGGCATTCAACATACTTTCTTCCATGGCGGGAATTCGCGTAGAACGTGGTCTGCCCGCACTACTCCTGTTACCTCTAAATGACCCATAATCGCGCAAATTTTGATGCACACGCGCAAACAAACGGTGATCCGGTACATGTCTGTCTGGGAAGCGTTCTCCATAAATTCGTTGAGCGGCTCGTCCATTGCCCTCTGCTAATCCATACACTAGGTGCATGTCTGCCAGCTCATCGTTCGTATATCGATGCATGCTCTTCGTGCGGCGACTACTGCTTGAATGAGTAAACCAGAAATTTTCCCTCTCGCGAACTGATGAACAGCGCCGTCTACTGACTTACGGTGACGTTTCCAGTTATGGGTTCCTATGCGATTCACATTCCTTTAGATGTTACCTACTCCCCCTAAACGTTTGTACCAATATTTTTGAGACACCCTGTAGAAGATCTAAACCAGGCAGATGGTCTGAAAAATGTAAGGTACTTCCATTTGAGTAGCATTAGTCCGGGAATAACACACCACAAGCACAGAACTTGATAACGAAAAAGACATAGAAGTATTTGTACAGCCCGACATGAAGTTCTGTGAGTAATGCAAACAGAGTGCATTGGAAGTGCAAATCTCCTTTTAGAAAAAAAAAAAACATAAAACTGTTGGAAAGAAAAATAAAGAGAGGCTGGGACTCTGTAACTTGCAATTTCTGGAAACTAAGCATCTGCATAGTGATCTGACTGAGCTGTATAAGGATTTTAGACGATTAAATAAGTTAAATTATAGTTTCCCCTTACTCTTTCTTGGAAGAAACGCACAAGAGAACATACATAATGACAGTAATATGTGCATGCTACTGCTGTAGAATGTAGGAAAGTTGGGCAGATGGACTGAGAAGTGGCAACTGAAGTATAACATTGAAAAATGAAAAGTACTGCATATGGGTAGAAGCAACCCTAGAGAAACGTACCAACTGTGTGTACCAACTGCAGCGAGGTGATCTGATTGAGGTGTATAAGGACTTGAATGGGTTGAGCAGCCTCAATGCTGATGGAATTCTTCCTCTTGCTCAAATTCTGCACCTGAGGGGGCATAAATTCAAATTGAGGAAAGATAGTTGTAGAACAGATGTGCGGAAATTTGCCTTTAGCCAGCGGGTAGTTGATTGTTGGAACAAACTTTCATCCGTCGTTGTGGAAGTTGATAGCTCAAATAAATTCAAGGAAGAACTGAACAAACGTTTAGAGCAAATGAATGTGAACTATAATTTTTTTTTTTTTTTTTTTTTTGGCTGGTGTTGTTTAACTTGCTTTCTTGCATCATATGCCTCTACTAATGCCAATGCTACATTCAATGATCAATAAAAGACCACCTAACTAATACCATGTTGGGCCACGGTTCGCACGGTAACATTCGTAGGTGGATGTTCAGGCGCAAGGGTGCGTAAGTACACGTGCTTTGAGTGACCGGGTTCAATCCCGTGATTGCTAAATACGGTGCTGATTCTTGTGTTCTCTCTTGTAAACTCCTCTGACCGTGTAGTCGTCCCGGAGTATAAATAGAAAATCTATTGAATTTATTCGCTTAAGCATTGACCCTACTAGAGCAACACTGTGTAAAGCCATGCTGCCTGCAAGGCTCGGAACAGATGACAGTTGCGTGTCCATACGCTTCACTTTCCGTTCCAAAACATCCCACAGGTGTTCAATTGGACTGAGATCAAGCGAATTTAGATTCCAAAAAAGTTTAGTGATATCTTCATTATGTTCCCCGAACTACTCGTGCAATGCGGGCCCGATGACACGGGGCATTATTATCTTGGAAGATCCTCTTTCTGTCCGGGAAAAAATGCAACATGTCAGGGTGCACATGGTGTTCTAACAGCTGCCATTCGAACTCACCAGTGAGTCTGTGGAGATAGCATAGTGGTATCCGTCATCGTCCTCCCCACACCGGGTGGAAAAGGCCAGGATTCCAATCCCGTCGATGAAGCAAGGGCCTTTTATGGGCTGTTTTCATCCGTAGAAGTCGGTCTCCTGCTTATATGTGGAGGTTTTTTCCTGGAAAGCAGGCAAATCGACCACAGAACACAAGCAATTTACAGACACAATACACATCGGTAGCTGAATGTAACTTTCCAGGTAACCTTAATATAATAGTTTAATTTTTTTTTTAGACCTCGCCAGTGAAACCTTGGTTCATACGCAACAGGGATCCTAATTCGAGTCAGCAAAACCTGCCCGATATTAAGCAACCACCGCCACCTGATTGGATAGCGGGCACCATGCATAATGGGTCCATGGACTCATGTTGCTTGTGCCACACATGAAGGCGTCGGTCATCTTGTTGTACTAGGTATTTGGACTCAGGACAATACAATCGTTTCCAGTCCTCCAGTGTTCAACCAGCGCATTGTTGACACCACAGCATTCTCCGTCGACGATGATAAGCAGTGAGGAGAAGGTGTCTTATGCGTCACCTCTGTGGAACCCTACACGTCTGAGTGTGCGATCCATCGTCATTTAGGTTGCATATTGTATCCCCATATTGTATTGCGATGTCAACTGTCGCGCAAGTGACCTACCGCTCAGTCCTTACAACGCGCTGCTCCCTTTTCTCACCACGAACATCCACCTTGCGTAATAATATATAGTTCTGTCAGCGGGAGGTGGTTTCACCCGTCCGACACCATTCTTTGGTCACGTTAACCACAGTGGGCCGGCCTATAAGACGTGCCGTTTCCAATACGAAAGCACTGGACGCACGAACTCCCACAATCATGCCCGGAAACTCCGTGAAATTTTTACTACGTTCCATAGTAGTAGTAGTAGTACGCTGGTGTGCAAAACTTAAGTACCAACACTATTTCTAAAGGTTACAACCACGAAATCAAACAAAACAGCCTGTCGCGATTTGCATAACTGAAGCCATTCAGTAGAAAGCTGGTGCACATGCAAAAATTTAAATCGTGATGAGAGGGCTCACATAAACAGAAAAAAGCAGCAGTTCGGCAGTTATGTGAAAATTGCCGAATGGTGAGCACGATTTTTACAGACGTTCGATTGGTTTCATACAGTGCTATAGACAATGAAATGGTCAGTAGACAACATCTGGATGACTTTACCCGGGATTGAATAATTGGGAAGCTCGAGGAAGGTCCAAATGCGAGGAGTGTGGCTGCAGAGTTCGATATCGCTCATAGAATCGTCTCACGTGCGTGGTCGGCCTTCAGAACGACAGGTACAGTTGTTCGAAGGACTAGTCGTGGTCGTCCACAAAAACAACGCCCAATGATGACTGCTATATACTCCTACAGGCCAAGAGGGACCGACATCAGAGAGCGGGATCCATTGCAAACCAGCTGCACAGGACGCAGGATATCGCGGTTTACTGTAGCCAGGCGACTCCACAAAGGTGGACTGTTTTCCAGACGGCCAGTACGCTGTGTCCCTTTAACATCTGCCCATCGAGACACCATTTACAGTGGTACAGCGAACAAGGACTGGACAGCAGCGCAATGGGGTAAGGCACTCTTTACTGATGAGAGTAGATTCAGTCTCAGCAGCGATTCTGGACGTCAGCTAATCTGGCGAGGGTTGGCACACGGTATCACCCTGCAAACATCACTGAAAGGGATCGATATGGCGGTCGAGATGTTCTCGCCTGTGGAGGCGTTATCTTGGATGGGCGTACACAACTCCAGATAGTGGAAAGCGGTACTGTAACCTGTGCATGCTACTGTACTGAGGTAATCTTTCCCCATGTGCGTCTGTTCCGAGGTGTCATTGGCCTCGAGTTCGTGTTCATGGATGATAACGCCACACCCCATCGCACTGCAGCTGTTGATATGCTTTTGGAAAGTGAGGACATTATTCGTATGGATTGGCTTGCCCATTCCACGATCTAAATCCCATCGAACACATATGGGACGCTCTAGGGAGACGCCTAGCGACACGTCCACACCCACCAGAAAATGTTCACCAGCTGAAGATGGCGCTGACAGAGGAATGGACGATGTTACCGCAAAAACTTATCAACAATATTGTTCTAAGTATGGACAGGCGGTGCAAAGCCTGCATCGACATTAGGGATGGCCATATCTCCTACTGAGAACCACCTCTTCCCTTTGTTCCATCTTTGGCAGTGATGAATCTGTATCATGGCAGCCAGTGCCATGTTGCCATATTTGAACAAAGTCCCTCTGTACCGTTTTGTACCTCACAAGGTTCCTTTGGTATGCTTTTCCCATATCCAGGCCACTTCTATGAGAAGCTACAGGTGATAACCTGACTGGTCCTTCAGTTTTGCGTACCAGTGTCGTAGTAATAATTAAGACAGGCGATGCAAGAAAGGAAGCTTATGTTGCATCAGCCCAAAAAAAAAAAAAAAAAAGAAACCATTTCACACATCCATTCCCTCTAAACGTTGTTATTTGGTTTTTAGGAGCATTAGCAACTAAGGCCATATTGCTCCGGGGATATGCGGTGGTCATTCCCTGACCTTTCCAGATCCTCCGTATTTGGTGGCTCACGGGCTCGAACCCCGGTCTAATCCAAAAGCATGTTCTACGCACTGCTGCTCCTGCCCACCTGGCTACGAAGGCGCCTCCCTCTAAACGTTTGTCCAGTTCCGCCTAGAATTTATTTAAGCTATCAACTTCCACAACGACAGATGAAAATTTATTCCAGCAATCAACTACTCACTAGCTAAAGGCAAATTTCCGCTTATCTATTCTACGTCTTTTCTCAATTTGAATTTATAACCCCTCAGGTTCAAACTATTATTTTAAGGCTCCCCATAATTTCTTATCTATATCTATATATGTATTATGTCTGTTAATTGCGTGCGTTTTCTGGTCGATTTGCCTGTTTAGCTGGACTAAAAAACCCCAGTTTCTGGGGGAAAAAAACCTTGCTATCTACGCCTGAGCCAGACTAAAATTTAACCCCGGGGGCTCACATCTGGTGAGTATGGGCTTGGCACACCCAGGGTCCTGAGCTGGATATCATCATTCTTCTCTTTCTTGGTGATTCCCTTCTACTTTTGACTCTCTCTCTCTCTCTCTCTCTCTCTCTCTCTCTCTCTCTCTCTCTCTGTCACACACACTCACTGTCATTCAGGGTTACTCGGCAAATTTTTTTTTCCCTGGTGCAGCATAAGCCTCAGGCTTCCTTGCATCATATGGACATATGGATATTAATAATAATAATAATAATTACTACTACGCAATTAGTAGTAATAGTCGGAGGTAATGCTATGTACTATAAATTCAAACGAGTATCAGTATACCAAACCATACTAAAATTATTGTCACTGTCCTCCCCACACCGATGGGAAAGGCCCGGGTTCAAATCCTGTAGATGATGCGAGAACTTTAATGGGCTTTTTTTCACTCCGTGGCTTAGTTAGTCGGTCTCAGGAGTGGATAGCAAAGTTTCCCCCAAAAAACTGGGGTTTTTCGTCCAGCAAAACCCCACAAATCGACCACAGAACACACGCAATTAACAGACATGAGACACACAGCACGGCAAATGAATTAATTATTCGGGAGGGGCCTAAAAATAATAGTTTTTTTTTTTAACCATATTATAAACGGAGAGGTTTCATGCTAACTTTGAAATATATATTTTTTTATTTCCGCAAGCATGTGTGTGTGTGTGTGTGTGTGATTAAGGCGCTTGTTCAAGCATTGACACATGATACTTGTCAATGAGAAGTAATCAGATACTGTCCCGATAACATTATATCATAATACACATAGGTTGATAGCATTCCAATAAGGGCAAGTCGATTACTTCTACCTCCTATAGTGTCGCGCAACGATCATGAAATACAATAAGTTCACAATTCCTCACTCGACTTTTGACGCAAGAGAGCGAAGATGAGCGCTATTGTGCGAACCCCCCAATATGCGTAAAGCGTCTGCGCCAGTAGCATAGTGGTGTCGTCACCGTCCTCCCCACACCGGGTGGAAAAGGTCCGGGTTTGGATCCCATCGATGACGCGAGGAACTTTAATGGACTATTTTAATTCCGTGGCGGAGTTAGTCGGTCTTAGGCGTAGATAGCAAGATAACAAGCCAGAACAGGCAAATCGACCTGAAAACACACGCCATTTACAGACGGGTTTATGTAATCAATGACGGGTAACCATAACATAATAATAATAATAATAATAGTAATAATAATAATCCACCATGCTCAACGGCAGCAAGCATGTATATAATCTAAAAGAAGGAAAAAAGAACCTGTATACCCTCACCCACCTGATGTACATGGATGACATAAAGCCCTACGCGGCAACCGAGAAGCAACTCCAGCAACTATCCAATCATCTGGCAGTGACCTAGATGATTTTGTAATAACTGAGAGGAAAGTGGAGGAGAAATTGTTGAGGATAAACATAAAAGAGGCACACGGGGTGGATGGGAACTATTCAGTTATATTAAAGGAGGCAGCAGAGGAAGTAAGCAAACCCTTAGCCATAATTATGAGAGCTTCTTTGGACTTTAAGAGAGGTACCCATAGACTGGAGATGTGCAAATGTGACCCCAATTCACAAAGGAGGGTCAAAGGCTGACACAAGTAATTATAGACCTGTGAGTTTAACTTCTGCTCCAGGAAAATTAATGGAGGCACTGGTTAAAGAAACACTGCAGGATCATCTAGACAAGACTTCAGTTATAGCTCGGACACAGCATGGTTTTGTTAAGGGAAAGTCTTGCCTGACTAATTTTTTGAATACTATGATGCAGTCACAAAAGAACTGGATGCATGGAATAACTTTGATATTATATATTTGGATCTTAGAAAGGCTTTTGATACTGTTGCACACGGAAGACTGTTGAACAAATTGGAGCAGTGTGGCATTGGAGGCAAATTGCTGCTACGGATAAAGGGATGGTTGAGGGGAAAGAGACAGAGAGTGGTAATCAATAGACACTGCTCATCGTGGACTAATGTTATTAGTGGAGTCCCTCAGAGTTCAGTATTGGGTCCATTATTGTTTTCTGTATTTATAAATGATATTGATGATGGTATATCAAGCTTAATCTCCAAGTTTGCAGACAATACAAAGGTTGGCATGGTTGTTAAGGACACTACTGACAGTATGCTGCTGCAACAGGATCAGGAAAGGTTGAGCAGATGGGCTGAGATGGGCAAATGAAATTTAACATTGACAAATGTAAAGTACTACATATGGGAAACAGCAATCCCAGAGCAACGTATCCACTCTGTGGTACTACACTGACAGTGGTAGAGAATGAAAAGGACCTGAGGGTAATTGTGCAGGCAGATATGAAGTTCTCTGAGCAGTGCAGACGGGTAGCAAGAGTAGCTCATGGTGTCTTGTCAATGATACACAGGAATTTTTTCTAGCAGGGATAAGGAGATGATTATTCGCCTGTATAAGGAAATGGTCAGGCCACACCTTGAGTACTGTATACAGGTCTGGAGGCCTCATTTCAAGAAGGATGTAGAGCTGCTGGAACGAGTACAGAGAAGGGCAACAAGATTAGTGAATTGAACAAAGGGTTGCTCTTACGAAGAAAGGCTTAAGTTTTGCAAATTACAGTGTCTGGAGACTAGGCACCTGTGCGGTGATCTGATAGAGGTGTATAAAGCCTTGAATGGTTTGAACATGCTCAATGCCGACGGGAATTCTTCCTCTTGCTCTGAATAATCGTATGAGAGGGCATAAATTCAAATTGAGGAAAAACAGATGTAGGATAGATGTGCGGAAATTTGCCTTTAGCCAGCGGGTTGGTGGAACAGACTTCCATCCCTTGTTGTGGAAGTTGATAACCTAAATAAATTTAAGCTCAGGTGGACAGGTATTTCGAACGAACGGAGGTTGAAATGGGAGTGGTTTTTTTTTTTTTTTTTTTTGGCTGATGTTGCAGAAGCTTGCTTTCTTGCATCATATGCCTCCACTAATGCTAATGCTAACTACTCCGCATAACCGAAGAATTCAGCAAGGACATCAGGATGGAATTTGGTCTAGAAAAATGCAAGACCCACACACTGCACCAGGAAAAATTATTTGCCGAAACTACCAGCTGCTGACTGGTAAAGAGATCGAAGCTATGACAGAAGGAGAGACCTACAAATACCTAAGGATGATGCAGACTGAGCAGTTAGAGCACAAGGAAATCAAGAAGTGCCTGACCGAAAAATATCATCAGAGACTCAGAAGCCAGCTGAAAGCAAAATTGAACGGAGGGAACACAGTTAAAGCCATAAACACCTATGCAGTCCAGTACCAACATACATATTCGGAGTCATAGATTGGACTAACACCGAACTAGAAGATATCATGCGAAAGACAAGGACAATGATGACCAAGAGTCGCCAACACCACCCGAAGTCAGCAGTGGAGAGAATAACAATATCTTGGAAAGAGGGACGAAGGGGCCTGATAGACCTGATAGAACAACAGAAAACAGCGATAGTTAACCTGAAGGATTACTTCGAGGACAACACAGCACCACTCCACCAGGCCATGTGGAAGATAGATAAGTGGTATACCACACTCAACCTAAGCGAGGAAACCCCTCCCGCCCAGATAGTACAAGAAACGAAGTTAGAAAGACAGGCAAAGAAGACACTCCCTGGCAGACACTACAATGACCTCCATCAAGATCACACGACACCATTGCTTCCAATGCATGGCTCACAAGCGGGACGATCTTCCCCGAGACTGAAGGATTCGTGCTGGCCATCAAAGACCAGGTAATCAACACCAGAAACTATAGAAAATACATCGCAAAGGAACCCGGAATGTCAGATGACACATGTCGACGATACCACCTGGCCTCAGAAACGATCCATCACATCACCGCGGGGTGCAATGTGATCACCAAGACTGAATACACCCATAGACACGACCAGGTAGCCGGGATAATACATCAGAATCTAGCGAGGAAATACCAGTTGACCAAAGAAAGTGTACCATACTACAAGTACGAACCCCAGGCAGTACTAGAGACCCGAACCCACAAGCTGTACTGGGATTGCGCCATAATAACGGATAAGACCATCCCGCACAACAGACCGGACATAACCTTTGTGGATAAGATGGAAAAGGCTACCTGATTGACATAGCGGTGCCGAACACTAGCAATGTCCAGAAAACCCATGAGGAAAAAATTAGGAAGTACACGAACCTGAGACATGAGATCAAGGAGATGTGCCATATGCAAGAAGTATCAACCATCCCAATCAACGTGTCAACCATCGGTATGGTACCAAAGACTCTATATAGCAGCCTAGAAGCAATAGGTCTCCCAGAGAACACCTACAAGGAACTCCAAAAAGTCGCAATCCTGAACACCTTTCAGGATTTCAGGATTGAAATCCTGAAATCTCTGTGTTCAATCCTGAACACAGAGATTTCCTCGACCGACAGTAACACCAGACATTACAACCACCCTGTGTACTTGGTAGCAGTACTCGTCACAGAGTGGAACACCCCCAATCAGGGAGAAATAATATAAGAGCAACAACAATAATAATAACAACCACCCTGTGTACTTGGTAGCAATACCAGTCACGAAGTGGAACCTCCAATCAGGGAGAAATAATATAATAATAATAATATGCGTAATGCGCCTATTGTCTCTTCACTATGTTTGTCCGTCCGTTCGCATGATAATTTAACTCCCAGTGAACAAATTTTCTTGAAAGTTTATATTTAGCTCTTATAAAAAGATTTTATCAGCCATCCCAAATTTCATTAAAATCAGACCAATACAAAAAAAAAAAAAAAAAACAATTATTGTTTGTTTGTTTTTTTAGTATTTATCGCATAGGTTATCCGTATACTATATATGGATAACCGATAACAAAACAATGAACTGTGATTATCGGTTTTTTGAATATATAAATTGTGAATTATTACGGATTGCATTGCTTATCACATTAATCACAGCAGAAACGTAAAATAGCTGTTATCTTTCAATTGTTAATAAAATCCAGGAGGAAAGAAGTAACGTATATTACAAAAATGTTGCCCACGTACTATGATCTGAAGTACGTGTTACTATTCGTTCATTTTATTAAATCACATAGGATTCGTGAAATACATTTTAATTTTATTAAACACACAGGAAGAAATAAGTATTATAAAGCTTTCAGTGACTATTACTTTTTAAAGTATGTGCAGTGATGTGAAAATAATTACTTTTAGATATTAATAGTTAATCAATTAATAATTCATTAGTAACAAGATAATTATTTATTTACTTTTTACTTCTATTAATCGCAAGAAATCAAAAATGCAGTTAATTTAAGAAATAAAAATAAAAAAGGGCAAATTTAACGCACTGCGTACATTAACTTTTAAAGGTTTTGGTGTCAATTAGAATTGGATGTGCTTTTAAAATTTCATAAGTGTGTTGACTCACCAGATAGCTTTTGTAATGTGTGCGGTGATTACACAATTAAATTTCACATACAGTCTATAAATGCCTGCATGGGAAAAAGAAGTGGAAGCCAAGTATACTGACATACTTTGTTTTATCATATTACAGTTAGCATTAGTAGAGGCATATGATGCAAGAAAGCAAGTTTATACAGCATTAGCAAAAAAATAAAAAAAAACACACACATTCCCATTTCACCCAACCATTCGCTACAAAAGTTTGTCCAATTCTTCCTTAATTTATTTAACCTATCAACTTCCACAACGACAGAGGGAAGTTTGTTCCAGTAACCAACCATCCGCTGGCCAAAGGCAATCCACACATCTATTCTACAACTGTCTTTCCATAGTTTGAATTTATGTTCCTTCAAAGAATCCCATCACCACTGAGCTTGCTCAAACCATTCACTGCTTTATATACTTCAATCAGATCACCTCGCAGGTGCCTAGTCTCCGACCTTGCAATTTGCAGAACCTTTCTTGGCAAGGGTTGCTCTTTCCAAGAAAGGTTCCTCTCGGCAATCTTGTTGCCCTTCTCTGTACTCGTTCCAGCAGCTCTACATGCTTCCTAAAATGAAGCCTCCAGACCTGAATGCACTACTCAAGGTGTGGCCCGAACACTGCCTTATACAAAGAGATAGTGATCTCCTCAGCCCTGGTAATAGAGTTCCTATAAATCACAGACAAAACCCTATGAGCCTGCAGCCTGTTAGTAGTGCTAAGTGAACTTCATAACTGAGTGCACAATAACCCGATCCTCCCAAGCCTCATTCATTTTCAACTACCCTGAATGTTGAACTACACAGTTGATATGTTCACATGGAATTACTGCTACCCATATGCAGTACTTTGTATTTGTGAATGTTAAACATGAATCTCTGCTTATCTCTCAGCCTACCTGCCTAATATTTTTTTGATTTTGTTGCAGTAGCTTACCCTGATTACTGTCATTAACCACCCTGCCAACTTTTGTATAATCTGCAGACTCATCTTCGTCCATATGATTAATCAATATAGAAAACAACAATGGGCCCAGCACCTGGGGGAAAGACTACTAATAACATTAATCCATGAAGGGTAATGTCATTAGTATCCACTCTCTGTCTTCTCTCACTCAACCATCCCTTTATCCAGCGCGGTAACTTGCCCTTAATGGCACACTGTTTCAATTTGTGCAACAGTCTTTTATGTATCAAAAGCTTTCCTGAAATCTAAGTATATGATATCAAAATTATTTTTTGCATCCAGTTCTTTTGTAACCACAACGTAGTATCCAATCAAATTGGTCAGACAAGTCGCCCCTTGACAAATCCATACTCTGACTGCAGTATAATTGTATTCCTGTCTAGATGGTCCTGCATTACTTCTTTAACCAGAGAATCCGTTATTTTCCATATCTGTAATAATGCGTGTCACCCTTTGATTCCTTTTGTGAATTGAGGATATATTTGCACATCTCCAATTCCTAGGGACCTCCCCTGAATCCCAAGATGCTCTCATATTTACGGCGAAGGATTTGCTTCCCTCCATTGCTGCCTCCCTTAATATTGAATAATTATTGAATAGATCCCATGCACCCCAGGTGCCTTTTTTATGTCCATCTTCAACAATTACTTTTTCACTTTCCTTTCAGTTATCTTTAATTTTATAGCTGCTAGGCAATATCTCGCTTCAAATTTTGGTTTCGCTCATCAAAGTCCATGAGATGTACCATATATGAGAAGGAAAAAAATAAAGAACTTAAAATATATTGCGGTATAATCTCTGTGTTTGATATGTAAGTCTGTCCGTTTGCGTTAGGAGAAACTCAGAATAAATCCTGGAAAAAAATTAAAAAAAAAACTATTTTTATTTCTGACAGTACAACAGCTGAAGTCAGCTTGAAAATGTCTTTAAAAATTCCTCGGGTAGAAGGAAAAAGGGAATGGAAGCTAAGCAATTTCCAAACTGCTGGTAAGCAGCATAGTATCATACTACTAAGGTTTCTTTGAAAGTACGTTCACATCACTGGAAAACTCGATCTACCCAATCTTTCTCTAGTTGGATAAAGATGTTTTATGGATGATCTTTGAGTCCTTGGAAACAGTTAACGTTAGCTGGGAGCAAGGTCAAGTGAGGGAAAGAAGCAAGAGTTCGAAGAACGAAAACGATAAAACGTACTAGGGCGCTTTCAATTTTACTGGGACAGTACAATAAACACCATAATCATAGCAAGTAGTACAAAAGTACTCTACAATACGTTCTAAGTAAATTCCACGTATTTATTTGCATAAACATGATTTTCTCATGTGCATACCAAGTAATGCTTTCGTGTTCACTTTTTTTGTTTTGTTTTATCATAAATAAATGCTCTATATTAGAAATATCTGTTTAGAAGGAAGAGACTCACTACGATAGAGAGTTAGTTTCGACACAGCTGACGAGAGAGAAAAAGAGAAGAAAAAATTAACCAACAAACATGCCAAGAAAGGAAGGAAGGAAGGAAGACTGGTAAATTTGAGAAGTCGGAAGTATGCGGTGTATATGTTTGTGATGTTTTCTTAGAAGGGGCAGCCAAGGTTACTATTTGACTATCCCAATGTGATAAACGTCTTTAAAATCACTCGTTAAGTTGGTTTTAACTTACGTTCATACTGCATGCTATTCACGACAGTTTTTGCTTAAAATGGAGACGAGATAGCATGTTTCCTCTTAAAGATTAATAAAATTATTTTTTATTTCGACGTTATGACGCGCAGATATCCTCAATATCAATGCAAAAAACTCTGAAATAGTATCATCTTTCATTCTATGGAAGATCAAGAGAAATTTCCTGTATCCCATTATAAATTTCATCCACTGTATGCTAATGGATTGGGAGATTTCTAACAAAGATGCCCATGACTATGACAGCCACCGTATCCACTGGTGATTACCGTCGCCCATCCATCAGTTGCTGTTCAAGTACCGACTATTCAAAAACAAGTTAGTTAATGTACGCAGTGCGTTACATTTCAGATTCAAATAGTAATAATTCATGATTTATAAACAAAAAAGAGTTAATATTATTATTACTTTTTTTTAGACCCTTGCCACTGAAATCTTCGGACATTAGGTGGCAGGGCCTGCCAGAGTACTTAAGCGATCCCTCTACTGCCTGACCTGCCTTCTCGGGGATAAGTGTGGGTAACGGGAGTCCCACTAGGGGCCCAACGGCTAAATGGTCAGAAGAATACCACGACACTACACAACGCTAACACACATATTGCACTTTTTAAACCTCTGGCCTTTACAGGGTTCTGTGCTACACAAGCAGAGAACACAACGCAGAGATGGGGGTAACCCCTGGGGCCGTTAGATATCGAACACTTTACATTGCTCCGTATATACTGTCTGTAAATTGCGTGTGTTCTGTTGTCTATTTTCTGTTGCTGGACAAAAAACTCGAGTTTCCGGGAGAAAAAACCATGCTACCCTCGCCTGAGACCGACTAACTCAGCTGCGTTGTGATAAAGATCCATAAAAATTCCTCTCGTCATCGACGGGATTTTCCACACCGGGCTTTTCCACCCGGTGTGGAGAGGACGGTGATTCTACCAACTGTGCTACCTACGAGGACATGCCCTCGTGAGCAGCACAGTTGGTAGAATCAGTAGCACTTTTACCGAGAAAAAACATCAAACCTTTCTGTAGGAACAAGATTTCAGAATTGGTCCAGTTGGAAATAGTATTGCAAAAATCCCATCAGAGCAAGCAGTGCTGTTTGTTTAAATCTTTTGATATTTAAATAATATTTTTGGATTACCATTCAGTACCATGCCCTCTAACCCTTAAGTTTCAAAGTCCTATAAGGGGAACTCAATGCTCATTGAAACTGACACCAAGGATTTTGTTCCTATGCCTCGACAATTCAACTAATCGTTGTGGTCTGGTTCTTTTTTTATTATAAATCCTGAAAAACCATCACGCCATTGCTCTTTTTGAAGGAAACTCAAAAATTGCTACTAACTAAAGGCCTACTGCTATCGTTAGGATCGTGACCTAATATTTGGAAGCATCTTCTACAAGGCTACTTCAGAGATCCCTCTTTCATTTAGCAGCATAACTTCTGCCAAGGTATATCTGCAATTGCCAATCTTTATGCATTGTGGAACTTCGATACGATGGAACAAATTGATGTTATCTACGTCTTCCCGTGCGCCTTTGACTCTGTTAATCAGAACTTACCGTTAATAAAGTTACTTGGTCAAGAGAATGACCACAGTGGTCACTTTGGTAAAATTTTCAAGAATCTAGATGGGCCTCAGGGCCCTGAGAAAATGAATGACCACGTCTTCTGCTCATGAGCCGTAATAAGGTAGAAACAGGTGTTAGCTGAAGTGAAAACATATTCTATTCCGGCCAGCGCAATACAACCAATAGAATTTCGGGTTTTTTTGTTTTTTTGTTTTTTGTTTTTTTTTTTATTATTTCTTATTCTTACAGAAAGGAAATTAGAAAACAGAATTAAATTGAAAATCCCTACGAAACATTAAAAAAAATGAAATCGCTGTCAAAAGTTTAACAGCAGTAAATAATGAAGAAAGAGCGAAAAAAAAAATCACTCAGGCCCATTTCTACAAACATTCTCGTTTTTATTCAATGCTATTATATATATAAAAAAACATAGTTAGAAAAAGTAAATAAAATATAAAACTTTGAACTCCGGCCACAGGATGTAATCGATAGAAGAGGGTAATGCCTCCGAACTTCAACTGCAATGATATAATACAGAAGATGGTCGGTGTACACGTGACACTGTTTCCATAGCAACGGATGTAAACTAGCAAAAACACATTCTTGCTGAGTGGCATGTTTGGAATGAAGGCAGTTGGCAGTTTGCCACTTGTGCAGCAAGGTTGTGTTGTCAGTGAAGATATTACATTGAATCTAAGAACTCGTATACGTTCGCATCAAATTCTTTACATAGGCGCTATTGAAGACTGCAAATGCGATTTTTTCCCATTTGTACAGAGAAAGAATGGTAACATTTCGTTTCTTTTTGCTTCGTAATTTACCATTTATTGTTTATTTTTTTCTTGTTTGCTGTTACCTTAACTTCAGAATAACTCCTTTTTTCTTTCTGAACATTATCGCTTCCTTTATAGTTTCTTGGCCGAAATATTTAAAGATGGAAAAGAAGTTTAAAAAATGTACCTTATTTAAATAAGGTACATTTTTTAAACTTTTAAGGTTTTCGCTTTTCAAATAAATATCAAACGTTTAATTTTAAAATAAAGGGATATATACGCAATTGAAGTGTAAAAAAATATTATACGTTCTCTATAACTCATTTAACTCACTTCGGAAAAACATATCATAAATCATAGCAAAATAGTTATATTTCAATAATATATAATCAGCATAGCTGTAATTGGCCTTAAAATGTTTGGTACTAAGGGATTTTCTCTTGTATTCCTGCTTACTCTCCCTCACAAGGAACCAGCAGTAATCCCCCATCATTACTGGATCCCAGTGACCTTTTTACCGCCTTTCCATCTTGGAAATATCTTGATGAAACCGTTCCCTTTGTTCATCACTCACATCTCCCAGATTTTCGGGGGAAATTCGAGATGGGAATGAAGAAAATGAATTTTCGACATTCGACAGCCCAAGTTGTTTTAGCACTCGAGCAAATTAGACACCAACATTTCTCTCCTGTTATCAAAAAAAAAAAAAAAAAAAAAACCCACCATGTACTACAGCCTTAAATGATCGCCAAGCTGCCAATTCAACTTTCTTTAACTGGGTTTCAAACACATCGTCTTTCGGGAGTTTCCTAATTTGGGGTCCTAATTAGGAAAATTCCTTCCTTAAATTTGGCATATGTTAAATTAGGGAACACACTTTTCAAGTATGCAAATTGTTACCTTATTTAACTAGTCCCTTCACGAAATATTTCATCAATCTAAGTTTGATGTGCAAGGATGGAAAAAGAACCTTGTTTGATTGCACTAAAGGAATATATTTTACATTACATTGTCCTGATATAAACTCGTCCCACAACACAATATTCTTCTGTCGCACGGCTGTGCCACAAACACACACACAAAAAACAATATTTTATGAAACCCCCTGCAAACCAACCTTAAGATCACTGCATATGTTCCAACCATAATCCTGGTATTTTATAGCATCTAGAACCTTAGACATGCTTTCATGACTTTCTTTAAGTCCAACTGAATGAAACAGGAACTGATGGAAATTCGTTGCCATTATGAAGCAAAACTGCTTTTAAACTTTATTTTGAGGCATCTATGAATAAACACCATTCATCTGACTTATGCACGACACCTTGTTCTTTCAGAAGTCCAATAATGTCTTTGCAAAAACACATACTGTCCTCCACAGCGGGCCACACCCTGCTACTCTCAGGGGCTGTTTATTTTCGGAGGATAGATTTACAACCCTGAGAACATTTCACGATTAGTTAATACAGTACTTGGAAAACCTTGGCACAGTCTACAAATATCCTCATCAAAAACGCTGTGTGCTCTCTTCAAATTGTAAATTGTTGCATCGGAATTTGAACCTAAGAACCATAGGCAGAAGTCTATGTTTCTCACAAGAAAACCGAAGCCAGAATCGATTACTAAAATTAAGAGAATTAGCTTATATCTCTTAAAATAAATCAGTGTCATATATTACTGGCTAGATTTTGGTAAAACGTAATTCCCTCCACATTTATTTTTCGAAATCTACGCATAAAAATTGGTTAAAAACAACATTTAAGTTTTTGGAGGTAAAAATCATGTTAGCTAGTGTTATTTTTGATATTTTGAAATTTTTTTAACGTTATAGGAGCAAGCTTCCACCCCCACTTTTTACTATTAATACATTGCAATTCCCTAAAAAACGGGAATTGCAATGTACTAATGGTACCACCATTAAAGAAAAACAAGTGCATAAAGCATATATAGCAATGTTCCAAAAACAGTAAACTGAATTTTAAATATTATCTTTGTTATTACTATTTTTAAGGAAACGAATTTGACATGTTGTTGAACATTAAAAACAAAATAACAGTGGCAGATTTATATTATTGCTAGTTACTTTATTTATAAGTTTCAATTTGTTCTCCCTCTATTTACGCAATATTGGCTATTGAAAATTTTTATAAAAAGAAATAATTAATTTTAACTTTTATATTTACATTCAATGAGAACGATTCAATAATTTTAACCTAAACATTAACAATACAAACGAGATTGCTAAAACTTTTATGAAATTTTTATCTTCACGAAAGATGAAGCGCCACCTAACGGCGCCTTTTAAAAGCATATCGATAAGTCCATATCATTTCTTCATCTAGATCTACCAACACACACCATGGCGCTTATTGAAAATCATAACACAAAGCTGACTGAAATTCGTAAAAAAAAAAAATAAAATAAATAAATTTTACTCTTGAAATTTCTTCGTTTTGAGCCCTCGTGGGTAGCACAGTGGTTGTAGTTACCATCCTTCCACCGCATGGATAAGACGTGTTCGAATCCAGTCAATCAGGCGAGGAATTTTTGTGCTTTTTTCACAACTTGGCCGAGTTAATCGGTCTCGGGCGTAGGTCGCACAGTTCCTACACAGAAATTTGGGTTTTTTTCATCCAGCAAACCAAACCAAGAATGCATGCAATTACAGATTCTGTATACCATCGCCTAGTAGTCTTAGTTTCTTTTCTGCTTAACATTGTGTTTTCGTTGTTCTACAACATGGAAGCGGGCATGGTTTTTTTTTATTCCTTTTTATCATTCTTTCCAAAATTATATCTGAACGCCTGCGTGAATTTTCTTCTAGAAATGACTCAAGCCGAATACATGATGAGAATTACTTCCACTGATTTTGACAAGACGTCAGCCATCTCCTCACCATACTTGGAAACAAACTCCAAAAGCCATATAATCTTTGTATACGATTTGCCTCGGAATTAATTTAATCTATTAAAAATAAAAGCCTTATCACTCCACATTCTTGAAGACTGCCAATAGGACATAATCGCCTAGTAAACTGAATGTAAAATTCATGAGAAACAGGGTGGGGCATACCGAATCTCTTTGACACGAAAAAAGTATTCAAAACACAGAAAGAAGAAGAATACGGAAAAAAAAAAAAACTGATTAAAGAGACCAAAATGCTGATGTATCAGCCGGGAATCAAACCCGGGCCACCAGCCTGGCAGGCGAGTATTCTACCACTAAACTACCGATGAGACCACAGCCATTTTCTTCTTCTCTATATCATATTTACAGTTGTAAAATGGGTCAATATACTCTTTCGTTTTTCCGCCAAAAACTTTGGTACATTAAACACACCCTCGTAGTGGCGCCATCTCGCGAGCATCTTGTGCGTATTTCACCATCGATCGCATAACAGAAGTTGAAATATCGGTTACTAGGAACCCAACAGTCAGGAATATTTTATCATAAATGTTTAGCCAACTTTAAAAAAAGGCTTTTTATTTCGCTTAATAAATATATGTCGCTCATATCTGAACTATTAAAGATAATCAATGGATACTTATCAGGGGCGGTCCCAGGTAAGAGTTAAAGGGATTATAGTCCCCCTTATGATCAAAATAAGATAGATTTTTTTTTACTGCTACATGATAAATTCCCAGAACACTGCTTTAGCCCCTGTTTTAGAAAATCCTGGGACTGCGCCTGATGTTAATTAACCAAATTGGCCAACTTGCCCCATTTGCTGCCCCATGATTGCTTATACCTGTTTATCATAAAGAGGAAAGTTTCACAGAAAAACATCAAACTATCCATTACGATGAAAACCTGTATTTTGTCAATAAATTTTGTTCTGTTAAGGGGTTGGCAACCTTTTCCCCTTGTGAATGCCATTTTTATTAATTACAATAATAAAAATCATCACGCTTGCCAATTCCACAGGTGTAAGGACATATAAATAAGCAGTTCGATTGAACACCAGCGTGCCACCGCGTTGCACACCTGCTTGGGGTTGGCGATGCCTGTGCTAAAGTCCTATTGGCAAGTCTGGAATTTTGGCCATGTGATGAATAGGATACAGAAAAATGAAAATTAATTCAAATTTTTTGATTAGATGCTGTTGTTGTTGGATTTCAGAGTATCGGCAACAAAGAAAATGTTGCTCTGTGTATATTATCAGTAAATTGCGTATGTTCTGAGATCAATTTTCTGTTTGGTGGACGAAAAACCTGAGTTGCCGGGAGGGAAAACCCTCGCCTGAGACCGACCTTAGCCACGTTGTAAAAAAGGCCTATAAAAATTCCTCGCTTCATCGACGGGACTCGAATTCGGGTCTTTTCCACTCGGTGTTGGGAGGACGACGATCCCACCAACTGTGCTACCCACGAGGGGATGAGACGCTAAACTCGAACCAAATAACAAGTGACATCACAGAAGATAATAATCAGAGTTCGAGACTGTACAAGACCACTAGAATACCCAGAAATTTTGTTCTGATAGGACTTTGAGGAAGGGTTTATCCCTTAGTCCCCATCCCCACCAGTGGGCGCTGAAAATGCTATGTAATGTCGACTGGTCAAGATGATGTGCTGCACGCTAGAGAAAGGCAAACGTACGCATAAACTACTTCAATTCAAATAAAAACGGAAATAGATAGATGACTATTGTAAAGGTCTTAACGGAAATAGTGCCACAAATTTTATAGACAGATAATTATACACTACTTTACTAAAAGTATCAGTACATAAATAAAAATATGTGCATTTTAATCAGAGTATTCGTTATTTAAATATTGCAAAAGGCACGTTACTACACTGCTCGACAAAATTAACAAAACACGTGGTGTAACTCGTGCAGCGTGCGATGATGCAGGAAAAATTTGGTATGGCGGTGTCATCATCATCATCATCATCATCATCAGCCATTTTCAATCCACTGCAGGATGAAGGCCTCTCCAGCAACTTTCCAGTTCCTTCTGTTTTGAGCACTGGCCATCCATTTACTACTCAAAAACTCATGAATTTCATCTATCCATCTCCGCCTTTGTCTTCCAGGTTTTCTTCTAGCTCCTCTTGGGTACCATTCGGTTATTTTCTTAGTCCATCTGTCATCATGTCTTCGAGCTATGTGTCCTGCCCAAGACCATTTTAGTTCTTTAGTTTTGATAAGAATGTCCTTTACTTGAGTTTGCTGCCTAATCCATGTGTTTCTCTTCTTATCTAACATTCTGATTCTCAATATAATTCGTTCCATTCTTCGCTGTGTAGTTCTTAGCTTCTCTTCCATTCTTTTGGTGAGTGCCCAAGTTTCACTTCCAGTATACATTGGTTCATTATTTTACGTTTCAGACAAACTGGGATATTGCTCTTCAGTATGTGACTATATTTCCTGAATGCCATCCATCCAAAATTTATTCTTCTCTTGACTTCCAGCCATTTATCATTATTACAGCTAATAACTTGTCCCAGATAAGTATATGACTCCAACTTTTCAATTACTGCTCCTTCAATCATTATTTCCCTTTCCGTGGCATACTTGTTCATCATTACTTTTGTTTTAGCCATATTCATTTTTAGTCCAAAATCCTTACTAACTGTGCATAACTGATTAAGATTTTCCTCTAATTCTTTGGGATCGTGGCTTATGACCACAATGTCATCTGCAAATCGTAAATGGTTTAGGTACTCTCCGTTCACATTGACTCCTTTCTGCGACCAGTCTAATCTTCTGAAAGCTTCCTCAAGGGCAGCAGTAAACAGCTTCGGAGATATTGTGTCTCCTTGTCGAACTCCTTTCTCGATTTTAAATTTGCTACTGTCTTTGTCTGGTCTAATAAAGGATGTAGCACTCTCATATATTTTCTTCAAAATCATAATATATGGAGTATCTATGCCTTGTCTTTCCAGTGCCCGAAACATTGCCTTATGCTGTATGGAGTCAAATGCCTTTTCATAATCCACAAATGCCAGGCATAATGGTGTTTTATATTCATTTGCTTTCTCCATTAGCTGTGATATTACGTGAAGGTGATCCATAGTTGAGAATCCTGTCCTAAAGCCAGCTTGCTCTTTCGGTTGATTCTCATCAAGTATTCTTTCTAATCTGTTAGTAATGACCCTTGTGAACAACTTGTAGATATGGGATAACAAGCTAATTGGTCTATAATTTCCAATTTCTGATTTATCTCCTTTCTTATGCAGCAAAACTATGATTGCATTATTCCACTGCTTAGGCATCACACCTTTTCTAATGCACTTTGTGAAGAGCCTTGCCAGTTTTTGTGTTATGTCTCTTCCTCCCAATTTTAACAACTCTACAGTAACTTCATCTTCCCCCGGGGCTTTCCGATTCTTCATTTTCTTCAATGCATGTTCTACCTCAGCAGGAAGAATATCGGGTATGTCGTATGTGTTGCTACTTTGCAATCCATCTTCCCCACTGCTGGTATCATTCCCTCGCTCCTTGTATAATTCTCTTGTATGGCGGTGTACCATAGAATAACGATAAAATGAGGAGACTTAATTACTTTTTAGGCTTCAAGAAACTCCGGTTTTTCATCCCACACTCCATTTACAGATACGATATCTGTAGTTACTCTTCGTGGCCTTAGTTTCTTATTCGGAACTTCTCCAACCTTAGTAATGTCTGCTAAATTATAATGCACATTGAAATTTATATACTACCTATCAAAAGATAGGACACCCCACCCTCTCACAAATAGAATGAGTCGTGGCAAGACGAGTATGGAGTTTCAAAGAGACTTTTATCATTTTATTTTACTTCGGTCCAACTATACATAACAGTGACTCCATCTACTCTATATATAGCAAAAACGAAAAGTCTGAATGAATTCGTTTAAGGTTTTCAGATGTATCCGACTTAAGCTCATTGACAAAGGAGGTTGATCGGATCAGAAAACTACGCTGATGGATATCGAGAAATGTGCAAGCTACTGGAATATTGAGCGAGAGAGGTCGGGATTCGAACTCAGGTCTTTACCGCCCGGTGTGCGGGGGACGGCGTTATACCAACTGTGCTAACCACGAGGGCTGTCCCAACTATAAGTGTCCGAATACATTTGGTGGGATAGCGTATGTTTCAAAATGTTTTCGTAGCATAGTGTTTATTTCAAATGATCAAAATTAATGTTGTAAACTGTTCGAAATAATAATTTTCGCAAAGTCTCCAACAAATGCATTACATCTACAGTAATAAAAATGCTAAGTACTCTGGATTGAAATTTTCAATTGTAAACAGCTTTGATTTGTGCAATATCTGACAGGAATGCTTATTTCGAAAAATTTTATCTATGGATGGTGAAAAAGGAAATGTCAATTTTGTCGTCGCTTCCGACTTACGGAATTGCTATTCCCGGTAATAAGAGTTTCCATTATAACATATCAGGTCATCAGATAGTTTCCTTCCTTCGGCTAGGCAAGTATTCGTAGTTCGCTGTTGTCTGCATGCTCCTTTTGCTAACACAGCAGTTTTCGCTTGACAGGAGCGTTTGTTTCTCTTCTTACATGATCCTTTTATCATTCTTTTGATGCATGTTCTAATAATAAAGGTGAAAGAAAAAAAATTCGCCTCCGATACAAATGAGGCAGAAGTGGAAAATCAGAAATCATATATTCATTCTCTTGATCAAACGTTATTACACTCCACAATGTAAAGGTTAAACTATTTACACCACAAAGTAGAATATATTTTGATATAATTTTTTGATATCATATACTTGAATTTTAAGGAAAGCTTTTGATACTGTTGCACATGAAAGACTACTTACTGTACGAATTGAAGAGGTAGTAGTAGTAGTGGCATGTGATGCAAGAAAGCAAGTGTATGAGCTTATGCAGCATTAGCCAAAAAAAAAAAAAAAAAAATTACAAAACAATTCTGTCTAAATGTTTGTCCATTTCCTCTTTAAATTTATTTAACCTATCAGCTTCCACAACGACAGATGGAAGTTTGTTCCAGCAATTAACCACCCGCTGGCTAAAGGTAAATTTCCGCACATCTATTCTACATCTGTCTTTCCTTAATTTGAATTTATGGCCCCTTAGGTTCGTAATCGGAACAAATGGAAGAATCCCATCAGAATTCAGCGTGCTCAACCCATTCGAGGCCTTATACACCTCAATCAGATCACCTGCCTAGTCTCCAGCTGCTGCAATTTGCAGAACTTAAGCCTCTCCTGGTAAGAGGTTCCCTTCATTCCCCTCACCAATCTTGTTGTCCTTTTCTATTCACGCTCAAGCAAATCTACATCCTTCCTAAAATGAGGCCTCCAGACCTGCACGCAGTACTCAAGGTGTGGCCTGACCATTGCCTTACAAAGAGGGACAGTCACCTCCTTTTCCCTGCTAGCAAAATTCCTATATATCATTAACAAAACCCCATGAACTGCCCTGGCAGCCTGTCTGCATTGCTTAGAAAACTTCATATCTGACTGCACAATTACTCCCATGTCTTTTTCAATTTCTACCACATTAAGTGTAGTACCACACAGTTGGTATCTCTGGAGTTACTTTTACTAAGCCTGAAATACTTTAATCAATATCATTGATAATATATAAAACAACAGTGGACCAACACCGAACCCTGTGGGACTCCACTAATAACATCAGTCCACGAAGAGCAGCACCCATTGACTACCACCCTCTGTCTTCTCCCATTAAACCATCCTTTTATCCATTATAGCAACTTACCCTTAATACCATTCTGCTCCAATTTGTACAGTAGTCTTCCATGCGCAACAGTGTCAAAAGCTTTCCTGAAACCCAAATATATGATATCAAAATTATTTTTTGCATCCAGTTCCTTTCTAACCACATCATAATATCCTATCAAATTTGTCACACAAGTTTGTCACACAAGACTTTCCCTTAACAAACCCATGCTGTGTCTGAATTATTGCTGCAGTCTTGTCTAGATGATCCTGCAATGCATCTTTAACCAGTGACTCCATCATTTTACCTGGAACAGAAGTTAAACTAACTGGTCTTTAATTACTCGTGTCAGCCTTCGATCCCCCTTTGTGAATTGGGGTCACATTTGCACATCTCCAAGTCCGTGGGGACCTCCCCTGAGTCCAAGGATGCTCTCATAATTATGGCTAAGGGTTTGCTTAGTTGCTTTGCCGCCTCCTTTAATATAACTGGATAGATCCCATCCATCCCAGGTGCCTTTCTTATGTTTCACATCAACAATTTCTCCTCCACTTTGCTCTCAGTTATTACAAAATCATTAAGCACCCTGCTACAATTTGATAACCGTCTGCCATTTTCAAACCTTAATAACTCCTCATGTGTGAATGTAGATGCAGAATACTCATTCAGTTTGTTTGCTATCTGAGCAGGATCATCAACAGTCGAACCATCGATATCAAGTGGACCAATCAGATTCATCCCCTTCTTTTTAGAGTTTATAAAGTAAAGAAATCCTTGCTATTTTTCTTAGCATTCTTTGCTAAAGATTTCTCGTAATCTGCCTTTGCCTGCCTAACCTTCTTTGTGACTTTATTATAGACTAGCTTATATCTGCCATAGACTTCTGTGTCACATGATAATTTATATGCATCCCATGCATTTTTCTTCTCTGTCACGAGTCTCATTAGTTCATTTGATAACCATTTAGGCCTGAACCTTGAACAATATCTTCTACGATTAATTCCTTGAATGCTTCCCACTTAGAATTTCCTGTTGGTAACATTATTAGTTGGTCCCACTGTACAGAATTTAAAAACTGCCTGAGACCACTGTACTCACCTTTACAGAAGCAAAAACCCTTTCCTTTATCCCTGATGGTAATTATATCATTAAGTAAATCCCACATCAGTACACTGTGATCACTGCCACCTAGTAGTTCCTTTATCTGCAAATTCTTAATACACGAATGATCACTGCTGATAACCACATCAAGAGTATTACGCTCTCTAGTTGCCTCTCGAACATGTTGCTGCAGAAAACAATCATCCAATAAATCCACAAAAGTCTTATTAGTGTGCGAGTGACCAAACCACAAGTTCCAGTCAATATCTGGGAAGTTAAAATCCCCATTAAAAGACATTCTAATTTACTAGCCCACTCTATTTCTCTATACAATTGTTCATTGTACTCATTCAAGTCATTAGGCCTATAACACACTCCTACTCTTATTTTTGCTTTCGCAGCGCTTATGTCACACCAAACTGACTCAACAGTGCACTGTTCATCTATATCAACTGGATGCACTTCTTTTGGTTTTGTTTTTCTTAATTAGCAGCATAACACCTCCTCCCTTCCTATCCCGTCTATCCTTTCTGTACACATTGTACTCCCCAAATTCCAATTCTGCATTCCTAATATCTGTGTGACACCACGTCTCTGATATCCCAATAATATCCGCCTTTGATGTCTTGACCAACACTTCAAATTCATCAAATTTATTTACTATACTTCTAGCATTGATATACATGCAAGTATACATGTACCTATTCTTATTCTTAGTTACCCTAACACATCCCATATACCCACCTGTTTCACGATGACTGGCATCAGTCCCTGAAAGCCCCAGTACCCCTCGCTCCAGGCCGCTGCTTATTCTAATAGAAGTACTGCAAGAATCACCTTCACCTCTGCCTGCAGCTACTTTTAATCTTTTAGTCTGTAAATCCCCCCCTCCAAGCTAGCAGTTTTCCGACCCACCTAACACTGCCTTGATAGCATCAGCAAATATTCTTGCACCCTTTCTATTTAAGTTTATCCCATCCCTGTAGAAGCAGTCTCTCCTGTTAAGAAGCACAGACCACGCTGAAAAAAATTCTACCTCTTGAGCCTTGCACATTCCCTCCAGGGCTGAATTGATTGACAAGGCTCTCATCATGTACTCCCTCCTATCTTGTCTGGGTAGAATTACAAACACTCAATTTTAACCATTACTCACGACTTTTTTTTCAACATTGACCTGCACTTGTTAAGTAAATCTGCAGATCTCCTACTCTTAATGCCATTGGTGCCAACGTGTACAACAATATCACCTTTTGTGCCCTTAAAAGATGATATATGCTTTACAACGTCATCGACTTTTGCCCCTGGCAGACTTACCCTGGTCCTATTCCATCTATCCTTTTTACATAATATATTCCCCATCTCCCTGGTAACAGATTCACCAACAATAACTAACTCCTGTGGGACCACGCTGAATTCTGATGGGATCCTTCCACTTGTTCAGATTACGAATCTAAGGGGGCATAAATTCAAATTAAGAAAGGTCAGATGTAGAATAGATGTGCGGAAATTTGCCTTTAGCCAGCGGGTGGTTAATTGCTGGAACAAACTTCCATCTGTCGTTGTGGAAGTTGATAGGTTGAATAAATTTAAGGAGGAACTGGACAGGCATTTGGAGGGAATGGTGTGATTTTTTTTTTTTTTTTTTTTGGCTGATGCTGCATAAGCTCATACACTTGCTTTCTTGCATCACATGCCACTACTACTATTACCAGCGCATTCTGCCTTGAAGATTGCGGCTGTGTTGCCTGATGCTCAGGAGTAAGCTCTGGCATTGAGTAGGGCAGCTGAGAGCTTGACGGGTCCCTCATATTAATTTTTTCGAGGGCATCTACCCTACACCTCAAGCTCTCATAGACGCCCATTAGAACGCTGAGTTGACGCCTAATTTCTAGACACTCTCTGCACCTGGCACACACAAAGCCATCCTCCTTGGCTAGATCATGTTCTGTTCCAGAAAGTTCGGCAAACATTTCACAAGTTGCACATTTTTTTAGGCTGTGATGCGTTGGAGAATCGCCCCCTCGGTTTTCCCCCGAGTCACAGCACTCCTACCACTTTGTGCCCGTTGCTTTGCTGATCTAGTCTGGGACATGATATTTTAAATTAATAAGATCAATAAATTTAATTAATTGTCAATACTACACTATCAAACAGAATCCTAAATGCAGTGATGCGTATTACGCTATATAATTTTACGTTAGATCTACCTAGTTACCACAATTAAAAATTTGAATTCCCTACCATTCTATACAAAAACAATGGCTGCAAGATTCGAACGAAACAACGGTTTTACGTATATTAAGTAGTAATCTACAAAAACTCTTATCTAAATTAAAAAATAAAAATAACTAGCGTAACTAGAACTATAAGACTACGTATAAAGTGCAATATAAAATAACAATTAGATAAATAAAATGGCAAACACATCGCTTTTTCGGAGCCTGTAATCCACAGCTGTAATTTTTAAAGGAAGTCAGCGCCCAGGTATGACATTAAGGGTAAGTTGCTACAGTGGATAAAGGGATGGTTGAGTGGGAGACGACAGAGAGTGGTAATCAATGGACCCTGCTCTTCGTGGATAAATGTTATTAGTGGAGTTCCCCAGGGTTCGGTGTAGGGCCTATTGTTGTTTTGTACATTTATCAATGATATTGACGAAGGTATATTAGGTTTAATGTCCACGTTTTCAGATGATACAAAGGTTGGTAGGGTTGTTAACGACAGTATGCTACTCCAACTGGATCTAGATAAGTTGGGCAAATGGGCTGAGAAGTGGCAACTGAAGTTTAACATTGACAAATGCAAAGTACTGCATATGGTTAGCAATAACCGAAGAGAAACGTACCAACTGTGTGGTACTACACTCAGGGAAGTTGAAAGGAAAGAATACCTGGGGGTAATTGTGCAGTCAAATATGAAGTTCGCTGATCAGTGCAGACAGGCTGCCAGGGCAGGTCATGGAGTCTTGTCAATGATATATAGGAATTTTGCTAGCAGGGACAGGGAGGTGATTATCTCGTTATACAATGCAATGGTCAGGCCACACCTAGAGTACTGTGTACAGGTCTGGAGGCCTCATTTTAGGAAGGATGTATAATTGCTAGAACGAGTACAAAGATAGGGTAACAAGATTGGTGAGGGGAACAAAAGGGTGCTCTTACCAAGAAAGGCTTAAGCTCTGAAAATTGCAGCGCCTGGAGAGTAGGCACCTGCGATGTGATCTGATTGAAGTGTATAAGGCCTTGAATGGGTTGAGCAAGCTGAATGCTGGTGGGAATCTTCCTCTTGCTCAGATTAACAACCTGAGGGAGCAAAGTGTCAAGCTGAGGAAAGACAGTTGTAGAAAAGATGTGCGGAAATTTGCCTTTAGCCAGCGGGTAGTTGATTGTGGAACAGACTTCGATCTTTTGTTGTGGAAGTTGATAGCCTAAATAAATTTAAGGCTGAGCTGGACAGGCATTTGGAGCGAAAGGGGGAATGAAATGGGAGGTGGTTTTTTTTTTTTTTTTTTTTGGCTGATGCTGCATAATCTTGCTTTCTTGCATCATATGCCTCTACTAATGCTAATATACGAGTTTAGAAAAGGCAAAAACATCAAATAAATATAAAGTGTTTAAAAATCTGTTTATTTTGTGATATATGGCCAGTTCAATCCCAATCGTCCAAGGAAACTATCCATTTAGCATTAGTAGTGGCAAATGATGAAAGAAAGCAGGCTTAACAGCATCAGACAAAAAAAAAAAAAAAAAAACACCTTCCCATTTTATCCATCCATTCGCTCCAAAATTTTGTCCAGTTCTTCATTGAATCTATTTAAGCTACCAACTTCCACAATGGCAGATGGAAGTTTGTTCCAGCAATCGACTACCCGCTGGCTAAAGGCAAATTTCCGCATCAGAGCCGTGCTGAGGGTGAGGCGAACGAGGTTCTTGCTTAAGGTTAAAAGCTGAAAGGGGCACCAAAGGAAAGATTAAATAATTGCCAACGTTGCCATCATTACAACAGTTGGGCGGCGCAATTTTCCATTCTTGCCTCAGGTACTAAAATGGCTCGGCACGACCCTGTTCCGCAGAGCTATTCTGAAACCCTTTCCTCAATTTGAATTTATGCCCCCCCCTCTAGTGCGTAATCTGAGTAAGAGGAAGAATCCCATCAGCATTGAGCTCGCTCAAACCATTCAAAGCCTTATACACCTCAATCAGCTGTGTATAAGGCTCGTGGGTGCCTCGTCTCCAGACGCTGCAATTTGCAGGACTTAAGCCTTTCTTGGTAAGAGCATCCCTTTGTTCCTCCTCACCAATCTCGTTGCATTTCTCTGTACACTCGTTCCCGCAGCTCTACATCCTTCCTAAAATGAGGCCTCCAGACCTGTACACAGTACTCACGGTGTGGTCTGACCACTGCCTTATATAAAGCAGTAATTACCTCCTTATCCCTGCTAGTAAAGTTCCTGTATATCATTGACAAAATCCCATGAGCTGCTTTGGCAGCCTGTCTGCACCGCTCTGAAAACTTTACATCTGATTACCGCACAGTTGGTATGTTACTCCGGGGTTACTGCTACCCACATGCAGTACTTTTCATTTGTCAATGTTAAACTTTAGTTGCCACCTCTCAGCTCATCTACCCAACCTTTCTAGATCCTGTTTCAGCAGCGTACCGTCATTACTGTCATTAACATCCCTGCCAACCTTTATGACATCTGAAAACTTGGACATCAAGCCTGATATACCTTCATCAATATCATTGATAAATATCGAAAACAACAATGGTCCCAGCACCGAACATAGCGTACAGTGTGTTTAGTTCGGCACCAGGGGTTTCCCCCATCTCCGCGTACTATATATTGTGGGCGTGAAATAGAACACTGTCAATACCAGAGGTTTAAAGGTGTATGGATGTTGTATATGTGTAGTGCAGTGTCGTATACCGTTGTTCCTTTGGTCATTTAGCCGCTGGGGCCCCTAGTGGACTCAACGTCGCTCCACTCCGTCCCGTGGAGGTAGACCAGGTACACCAGTATTATAGTTATTTACTCTAGCAGGTCCTGCTACCTAATTTCCTCTGATTTCAGTGGCAAGAAACTGAAAAAAAAAAAAAAAAAAAAAAATCGCTATAGATAGTGGTCAGCCAAAAGGAGTACTAGTTGGGCGATTTGATGTTAATAAGTTTTTGGGTGTAGGGCTCAAGCAATTTGGAGATGATTCGGTCGCTAGTTGTAAGTTAGAGAAGGGAAGGGAGACTGAAAATTGGGGGGGAAATACAGAGATACGGTGTCTATAGAAAAGATGACCCCAAGTCAGTGGAGCAGGCCCATGCTCCACCAGAGGGAAAAGAGGAGCGGCGAGGGGGGGGAGACCAGAGGTAACATCCCCCCTCTGGCCCAGGGAGTGGAGGCAAAGGACCATGCAAGGGAACGTGGCTAGGAAGGCCTAATGGCAGCAGCTCAGCTGTGCTGGTGGTTCTGTCACTCCTGGGATGAACCAAGAAGTGTTTTTTTGACTCTGAGAAGTATTAGGTATAACTTCTCTGACTCTGAGAAGTATAAGGTATAAGGTATAAGGTATGTTAGTGTCTAACGGCTCCTGGGATTTCTCCCATCTCCGCGGGTGTACATTGTATCGGGGCCAGAGATTTGAAGTGTGTGGGGGTCATGTGCTGTATATTGTGTTGTGCCCTTTGTTCCTCCGGTCTATTAGCCGCCGAGCCCCTAGTGGGACCCGACGTTACCACACCATGCCACGGGGAGGCTGACCGGGTGTACCACTGTAGCTAGAGTACTCTGGCGGGTCCTGCCACCTACTTTCCTGGGATTTCAGTGGCTAGGACCAGATTTAAGAATGAGATGATCGCTGTTTCTTGAGCAACGGTTGTAATTTTAACAGAGCGTAGGGTTGTTCGCTGATAACTTGTTCTAGGGCCAAATAGGTCGGGCAGTAATTTTGATGTTTTTAGATTTAGACCTGTGGGGGCATGAGTGTGTGTGTATATAAAAATATATATACACACACACCCACACACAAATATATATATATATATAAACTAAAAAAAAAAAAAACGTTGTGCAAGAGAAAAGTAAGGGAGGAAGGCAAAAAGACTGGAGGGTAGGAAACAGAAGAAAGGGGCCAATAGGGAAGATGGCCCCTGATGACAGTGTGGCATGCCCAACGCCTCACCAGAGAGAAGAGTGGGGTGGCGGGTGGACGAAAACCACCTCCCCACAAAAAAAAAATAAATAAAAATAAAAAATAATAATAATAAATAAAAATAAAAAAAAAAAATCATTCTGTAAGAGAAAAATAGGGGGGGGGGGAGTAAAGAACGGATGGCAGGAAACAGAAGAAAGCCGGAAAAAAAAAAAAAAAATGAGAGAGAGATATACCCCGCAAGTTCAGGGTAGGTACAGCTAGCACGGCCAGTCAGTTGGAGCCGACAACTTGCTGGAAATCCAGCAGTGTGAGTGCTGCTATGGTGGATGGGTCATGTTCAGTAAGGTCTAGTTCAGGTGCCGTCATTGGGACTCCATTTGGTGAGTCTTTGTCGCATCCAGACTGAAGGCTGGTCCAGTAGTCCATCAGAACGAACAGTGGGGGTGGTCAAAACCGGGAGTCCAAGATTAATGGTCAAGTCCAGGGATCGATGCTAGGCCTCTTCTTGATGAGATGTGTCACGTCTGGTCGAGAAAAGTTTGTCCAGGAATCAATGATGAGGAATTTGTCAAAGTATGTGTGGACCCTGTCTTTGATTGCACTGCTGGTCAAGTCTTGTGCAAGTTGGTCCAAGGCATTAGCATTCATGGCTCAATGATGAATAGCAACAATTGGCAGTCATGGTTGTTATGACCTATTGATTCGGATACTAAGGTGGTGGTAGTGCTTTCTGCCTGGTAAATAAGTCCATTGCAAATTGAGTCAGAGCTCGGTAAGTTTCTTCATTCTGTAGGGTGAGGTGTTCTTGATTTTGGTAGTTGAAGCGTAGTTTTGTTATTAGGATCCTCCTGAAGTCCTCGTAGATTTCACAGCTGTGGGCAAGGTGCTCCCACGTCTGATCCTCTCCACAGTGGCAGCGGGGTGAGTCTGAAATTCTGAAGTCATGTAGTTTTTTCTGGAAGGAGCCATGTCCAGTGAGGAGGTAGGTAGCATAGAGTCCTGGTGAAAACCAGACAGGTGTGAGGGGGTAGAAGGCCCTGACATCAGGGAGGAATCTTTTGGTGACAGCGCCTTTAGTTGATGTCTGCCATCTTTCTTGCCAGGTGTCTGTTAGATGTTCATTAAGTCTCATCTTTTCAGCGTTTCTATTATTTGCTGGGTCAGTGGTGAAACCTGCACAAGTAACTGCTCTTCCTTTGGCTATTTGGTAGAGCAACCCATGACGAACAATCTCCAGGTCCAGTGGAAGAGATCCAGTGAGGACCTGTAGCGCATGGGTGCTGACAGTGCGACAAGCACGCGAGGACAGAAGGAGAAGAGAGCGCTGGATAGTTCCTAGGCGCGATCTGTTTACTACGGTATTGGCCTTCTTGTACCAGACTCCAGAAGCATAGGTGATAACTGGGATGAAAACTGCCTTATAGAAGAGTGACAGCGTTCTCTTCTTTAAGCCCCAGTCCTTCCGGGCAACTCTTGAGACTTGGGCAGCATACTTCCTGATCTTAATCCTGAGTTGGTCTAGATGAGGAGTGAAGGAAAGGTTTTTGTCTAAGATCAAACCTAGATATTTAAGCTCTGTTTTTAGTTTTACTGTAACACCATTGACCTTGATTTGGGGTGGTCTTCTCAAATCAAGGGTGCCTTTTAGTAGGATCGAATTGGTTTTCTCTGGGGAGATCTTTAGGTTGTTATGCTCTGCCCAAGCTTGAAGGGTGGAGATGGCCTGGTTGGCAGTTGCTTCTAGTTGGGTTCTGTTATTGGCAGAAAAGAGCATGACCAGGTCATCTGCATAGGCCTGGGTTTGTACATTGTTGAGTTTGGTGTTCAGGAAATCATCCAGCACCAGATTCCAGAGGAGAGGCCCCAGGACAGATCCCTGAGGGCATCCCCTGAAGACTGGTCTGGAGACACTGCAGTGGGGAGCAGACACGACAACTCGCCGGTCCTGGAGATAGGTCTTGATGCATCTATATAAGTTTTCTGGGACATGCGCTCTTCGGAGTCTGCCCAGGACGCTGGGCCACCAGAGGGAATCGAAGGCACCAGCAAAATCAAAGGAGATTAGTAGAAAGTATTTGGAGTTGCAGTTGGTAGCAGCTTCAATGATTGTTTCCAGTGCATCAATCGTGGAGCGTCCTTTCCGGAAACCGTACTGCTTAGGTGAGGAGAGACCAGCGTCATTGTAGTGGGCTTCTATTCTATGGGAGATCATCCTTTCGAGAAGTTTGCTGAAGACTGGCAGCAGTGCAATGGGCCGGTAAGATTGTGGCAGATCATGTGGTTTGGTTGCATTCTTCAATATAAGTCTAAGGATTGCAGTCCTCCATTGTGTGGGGAAGAATCCTTGGTGGAGACAGTGGTTTAACAGGTTGAGTATTGTAGTGGGAATAAGTTCAATGGCCTTCTGGACGATTTCTGGATCGAGCATGTCTCTGCCCGGAGCCTTCTTGTTTCTGATTCTAGATGCAGCTAAGTTGAGCTCGGTTGTGGTGAAGGGTTCTTCAATTGCAGTTGTGTGATATGTTTCATTTTCCATGCAGAGCTGTAGCTGTTCCGGTGTGTGTGGGTCAGCAGGCTGCTGAAATGTAGCGTCTAAAATATTATTGATAGTATCTTGCCACGATCTGGTATACAGTCCGTTCGGTAATTTTGTGGTTGATACGACCTCGCCTCTGGGAAGCTTGTTAGTGGTCACTTTGTACACAATCCCCCAGGGATCGGCGTTCCCTTCAGTGCTTACCAGGGCTTCTCATGAGCGCCTTTTGCGCTGTTTTATTGTTGTGGTATACTGGTTCCTGGTCACTCGATATTGCTGCAGTAAAGCCTCTGTTTCTTCTGGAGGCCATGTTCTTCTTGCACGTTGATAGCGTTTTCGTCGGTAAATGACTTCGCGTCTAAGAGCCTGGAGTTCAGGTGACCACCAGGGGACAGCACCAGGTGTGAATCTCTTCTTTTTGATAGCCTTGTTTGCAGCATTACTGACGAGCTGTGTAATTGCACATTGATGCTGGTCTGGGCTGAGGCCGCTAGGATTGAAGCGGCTGGCTGCACTGGTCAATTCCTCCTTAAAAAGGTTCCAGTCAGCCTTATTCAGGGCATATCTTCTTTGTTGAGTTCGGTTGGTTGGTTGTGTGACTAGTGAACGGTGTAGTTGGAAGGTTAGTACCCTGTGGTCAGAGGTGGTCCAGTCCTCACGGACTGTCCAGAAAGCAAGGTGCTGAGCAATGGAGCTTGAGGCTAAGGTGATATCTATTGTAGCTTCCCACAGGGTACTGGAGAAAGTTGGCAGGCAGTTAGGTTTGTTTAGAATGACCAGGTTGCTGTTAGACAAGTAGTCCTCAAGACGTTGGCCATTTCTATTTCCTCTGTGATTTTGAGTTCGGCTGTGCCAGGCTGGGGACCTGCAGTTAACATCAGCCCCTATAATGAGTTTAGCATTTGGCATTTGTAGCTGGATGGTCTGTAGATATCGGGTGGCAGGAAGAATATCTTCCCCCGGTCGACAGTATATCGAAACTAAGTAGAATTGCCCCAGTGGTGAAATTACATGGGCGCACACAGCCCAGCTAGTACACAGATCAGTGATTTTGGTGACAGTCAGTTCGGGATTGCGAACGACGATCGCGGCCTAGGGTGTGTCACCATCAACCTGGACCACTTTAAATCTTAAGGGGTAGCCTTTTACCTCCTTGTTATGAGTGTATGGCTCCTGAAGCAGCAGCACATCTAAGTTCTCTTCATCTGCCTTTTTGACCAGTTGTGCAGCAACAGCCTTGGCCCTCTGAGCGTTATGTTGTGCTATTTTCACAGTGTGGGTATTTAGGTTTGGTCTGTTACTCCCCATATTCTATTCTTGATTGTTGAGCACTTCTGGCTTTGAGATAAACTGGGCAACTGCTGTCACGGAGCGAATGGTTGGCTGGCACTTTTAGGGCCTTGCAATTGGCACATGTGGGAGGTTGAGACTTTTTGGGACATGTAGCGTATTCATGCCCCATTTCGGCACAGTGGCCACAGGTGGGAAGATTTTGCCTGCACGTGTGCGTGGTGTGGCCGAAACGGCAGCACCTGAAACATTTGGGGACGGCTACATGCTCCCTAAAGCGGTGGCTGCCCCAGTTGATGTAAATTCTTGTTTGTTGGGAGAGGATCTTCCAGGCCTTGGGTGATAGCTCAAAGACCCAGTTAATGGTGTGCCCAGCTCTGGGTTTTGTTTGGAATTTAGGGATTATGTGAGAAGTTGGTTCTTCATCTGGGAGTTCCTGTTTCAAGTTTCTGTGGAAAATTTCGCTTTGCAATTCCTCTGGAAGGAGATCCTTGTCCACATCTAGTACCAGTATGCAAGGGCCCTTTTGTCTAGGGGGCTCGGCCAGGAGTCCCAGAGATGGTAATTTAGGATTCTTAACAATCAGTTCAGCATCCTCTTTTGTGGCTGTTTCTATAATTACTCCTGTATTTCGCGTTTTGCGAATTGACTTGATTTTAGTGTTCTTTAAGTCATCTGTCAAGGAATCCATGATGGTCTTCTTGACCTCCTCACTGGACATACGACCTTCATTGGTAAGGGGTTTAAGTACCACAAAGTTAGGTCTGGGTGATAGCGTTTTCTTCAGTGTAGTCCGTAGGTTGGTACCTGAATTGTTTGTCTCGTAGCTCAGTTCCTGAGATTCGGGAATAAAGTCCGGTGGTGACTTCCTCAGCGTCTGGGCATATGTGGAGTCGCGCTGTCGCATTTGTTTTACTCCACAGTCAGTGTAGGCTTCCAATTTTGCAGTTGCCTTTTCGCTTTCCTGGTGAGTCTGGATAAGCAGCGATTCTAGCTTATTCCATAGGGTGACGATTTCTGCCCTAAGAAGTGTTGTAATTCTGTTAGTTGGCTCTTTGAGCACGTTCTCCAGTGCTACTTTGAGTTGTAGCGATTGTTGGATAACTGTCCCCTCAGGCATGCTGGGGTCAAGGGGGAGGTCAGGTTGTCTCATATCTGTGTACTCGGTTTGGGAGAGGGGGGGTTCCATGATCCCTCTGTTTTGAGATTTTGACCTGGTTTTTCGATCAAATTTGGTACCGATTGATTTTTTGTTCTTAATGGGGGGTTCAGTTTGAGATCCCTCATGTTCTTCGTGTTGCTCTGCTATTTTAGGGTTGTCGGTCACTGGCAGGGTTGTGTTTACAGCCGGTGTCATATCCAGAAAGTTTCTTATTTTGATCTTCAATGAGTGGTGTTTGAGTGCCTAACCCGTCTAGCAGTGAAGAGAGACTGCGCAAACTCAGTAAAGGCTGTGTAGCGCTGCTCGTCCATTATAATCAGGTGCTCACAATGCCGGGGATTATCTTGGAATTTAGTGGCAAACTTTAGCCGGAACGCGCCATATTCATACCAGTTGTACATTATGTGATCCCATTTCTTCAGCCCCGCAGTTACACAGTGGATCATCTTCTATGCCCAGGGATGTTAGCTTCCCTTTAAAGGGTTCGTGGAGTGTCAACAGTAATATGTAATATTTTTATTATTATTATTAATTTTTTGTTTTTTAACTTGCCTATTTGTATATGACAAAGACTTTTTGTCTTCATGCAATCATATATTTTGTATATTACTGTATATTTTGTACATTATTGTATATTTAATCCTGTAAAAGTCTCGGGTCGAGCACGCATGTACTCTTGTTTATTGTACATTGTGTTCCTCGCACCTTAGTCTGTAAATATTCACACCCTTCTGGCACAGAGCCGTCCCGGGGTGACCCAAGGTTTCTTGGGAAATAAACTGATTTTAATAATAATAATAATAATAATAATAATATGTAATATGGAGGCCTGGTGAGTACCAAAGAGGAGGCTTTGGACTGATGAGGTTCGCAGAGGGAATGAACTTTTCGTTTATTAATCCTTTATTGGTGTGTCCAAGTCTCTTGCCAGGTCCTGTACAATTTCAGTGATTCTCTTCCTTTCCCGTTTGGGGTTGTTATCAAGGTTAAGAGTGATGCCTGCTGTTACAGTGGGAATACTCTTCATCAACCGTTGATACAATCCTCTTCTTATTACCTCTAAGTGTAGGGATATATATCCAGCTACCACTTGTAGAGCTGGGGTGCTAACTGTACGGCACACCCTAGTTACGGCAAGGAGCATAGAACGCTGTATGGAGTCTAGTTTACGGCGATTTCGGTCGAGGGAGGCCCTAGTACACCATACTGAGGCTCCATAGCAAACTATTGGGACAAATATGGCATTATAATAAAAAGTACTGAAGGTACAAATAAAAAGTACTGAAGCCTATAACAGCTACAAGATGGTCTGTAATAGAGCCACAGAAAAGGTTCGACAGGCAAAGGCAGTTTATGAGAAATCACTAGCAAACAGAACAAAGAGGGGGGAGGATAAGGAATTCTTCACATATATAAATGCCAAGAAGAGCAGGACAAACCCCAATTCAGGGTTTGTCCTGCTCTTCTAAATGTCCTGGAATTCAGGATCATTTAGATAGAATTGAAAATCATGTTTAACAAATCTGGTTCGCTCTTTTGAAAGGGTCACTCACGAGCTGGATTTAGGGAATAATTTCGACATTGTTTATTTAGATTTCAGCAAAGCTTTTGACTCAGTCCCACATGAGCGGTTACTTTATAAGCTGGAACAGGTTGGAATCACTGGGAAAATCCTTAGATGGATAGCAGGATGGCTTCAGGGCAGAAGGCAGAGGGTTGTGATAAATGTTATTAGTGGAGTCCCTCAAGGTTCAGTATTGGGTCCTTTATTGTTTTCTGTATTTATAAATGATATTGATGATGGTATATCAAGCTTAATGTCCAAGTTTGCAGACGATACGAAGGTTGGCAGGGTTGTCAAGGACACTACTGACACTATGCTGCTGCAACAGGATCTGGAAAGGTTGAGCAGATGGGCTGAGAGGTGGCAAATGAAGTTTAACATTGACAAATGTAAAGTACTACATATGGGAAACAGCAACCCCAGAGCAACGTATCAACTCTGTGGTACTACACTGACAGTGGTAGAGAATGAAAGGGACTTGGGTGTGGTTGTGCAGGCAGATATGAAGTTCTCTGAGCAGTGCAGACGGGCTGCAAGAGTCGCTCATGGTGTATTGTCAATGATATATAGGAATTTTTCTAGCAGGGATAAGGAGGTGATTATTCCCTTGTATAAGGCAATGGTCAGGCCACACCTAGAGTACTGTATACAGGCCTGGAGGCCTCATTTCAAGAAGGATGTAGAGCTGCTGGAACGAGTACAGAGAAGGGCAACAAGATTAGTGAATGGAACAAAGGGGTGCTCTTACGAAGAAAGGCTTAAGTTTTGCGAATTACAGTGTCTGGAGACTAGGCACCAGCGAGGTGATCTGATAGAGGTGTACAAAGCCTTGAATGGTTTGATCATGCTCAATGCTGATGGGATTCTTCCTCTTGCTCAGAATAACCACCTGAGAGGGCATAAATTCAAATTGAGGAACCACAGATGTAGGATAGATGTGCGGAAATTTGCCTTTAGCCAGCGGGTGGTTGGTATGTGGAACAGACTTCCATCCCTTGTCGTGGAAGTTGATAGCCTAAATAAGTTTAAGGCTCAGCTGGACAGGTATTTCGAACGAACAGAGGGGAGAAGTCGAAGTGGTTATTTTTTATTTATTTATTTTACTTTATTTATTTTTTGGCTGATGCTGCATAAGCTTGCTTTCTTGCATCAAATGCCTCTACTAATGCTAATGCTAATGCTAATGCTAATGCTAATGGCTATTCCTCAGATTGGGTTGATGTAAGAAGTGGGGTTCCCCAAGGATCAGTATTAGGACCACTGTTGTTTTTAATTTTCATAAACGACATCGATGAAGGGATAGAGGGCGTGATGTCTAAATTTGGAGATGATGTTAAAATTGGTAGAGTAGTTAATGATCACTGTCAAGCTAAGCTTCTTCAGAGAGACTTAGATAGACTTCAGGAATGGTCAGAAAAATGGCAGCTATGCTTTAATCCAACAAAGTGTAAGGTATATTTAGGCCATTGTAGCCTAGTGGTCAGGCGCGTGGGTGCATAAGTACACGTGCCTTGAGTGACCGGGTTCAAGCCCGTGACTGCTGAATACGGTGTTGTTTCTCGTATTCTGTCTATTTTGTGAACTCCTCTGACCATTTGGTCGTCCCGGAGTATAAACAGAAAATTCATTTATTATAACACCTGGGAAACAGTAATCCCAAAATAACTTATTCACTTGGTGGAGTTCAACTAAACCCAGTACTGGAGGAAAGGGACTTGGGTGTTACGATACGGTCAGACATGAAATTCTCTGAGCATTGTAAACAGGTTGAAAGGAAGGCCCATGGTGTCCTATCGATGATATATCGAACTTTTGCAAGTAGAGATAGGGACGTGATAATTCCATTACATAAGGCTTTTGTTAGACCACACTTGGAATACTGTGTACAAGTATGGAGACTGCACCTAAAGAAAGACATTGAGCTTCTTGAAAGGGTGAAAAGACGGGTAACTCGCCTGGTAAGATCGGCAAAAGGGCGTCCTTATGAAGAAAGACTTCGAATATGTGGGTTGCAGAGAGTTTGGAAACTAGACACCTTGGAGGAGATTTGATTGAGATGTTTAAGGCTCTGAGAGGTATCAGTAAAATGAATGAGGACGAAATTTTCAAGATTATAAAGGATGCTAGAACTAGGGGACATAAATTCAAGTTACGGGGAGAAATGTTTAGATTGGACTGCAGGAAGTTTTACTTTAGCCAGCGAGTTATAAATTACTGGAATAAGTTGCCTACATGTGTGGTAGAGGCTGAGAGTTTGGGGAAATTCAAAGGTCATCTGGATAGTACCTTCGGGTGAGGGAAACGCATAGGATGATAGGTTAATTTCCTTTTCTTTTATTAATTATTATTATTTATTTATTTTTTTATCATTGTTTTATTCGGGTTTTTTTTTTTTTTTTGGCTGGTGCAGCATAAGCCATAGGCTTTCTTGCGCCATGCAGCCATTACTAATACTAATGCTAATACTAATTATAGATGAGGGCCAGAGCCCGGCGCTTAAGGCCCCAGTCTGCACGGCTTATACGGATGATCATGGCCGAGTATTTTTTTTTTTTATTTTCTCTGACATATATTTCCTGTGAGGATGGAAATTTAGCTTCATATCTAAGACGATTCCTAAATACTTGATTTCTGGGTATAATCTTATGGAGGTGTTGTCAATTTTGATAACCGGTGGTCTTCGTAGTTGGAGCGTTCCCTTGAGCAATATATAGATTTTGTTTTCTCTCCCGAGATCTTTAGTTGCCCCACTTGAACATCATTGCCAACCAGGTACATCTCTTCATGCTACCAGTTTATCGATCTGGTAACGTCTACTTCCGGCAGCCTGATGATCGCATGTCGCAAGGCACGGATTCGAGAATAGTTCTCAGTGTGCCAGAGAAAGAATCCTATGAGCACCGTCCAATTAGAAGCAATTACGGGACGAGATCGAGTCTGTATAGGCATCGCACCGAGTCATTTTCTCATTGCAGTGATTTTTGATGAGTTTACATTCAGGAGAATACGGGTAAAATATTTGCCGATGAAGTGGTAATGATTGGTCAATCAAGAGAGGAAGTGAATGGAAGACTAGAGGAAAGTATTGCAATGAAATGAACTGAGGATTAGTAGAACAAAAACAGAATATCTGGAATGTAATTCTGAATATGGGAATAGAAAGGAAAATATAGTAAATAAGGTTAAAAGAGCAGGAGGTAAAGCAAAGGAACTTATTTAAATATCTAAGATCAGAAACGCAAAAGGGCAAGGACATGGAGATTTTTATGAGGATGTGCCCAACGGAATTTTTTGTTGATGACTTTAGTGAAGACAGGCAAGCGGCGTGTTATGTGACTGATGAAGGTAACATTGTTTTTAACTCCGGAAACTCGGGTTTTTCATCCAGTAAATAGCAAATTGACTATAGCAATTTACAGACATTTTATATACGGCATAATATGGCTTAAGTGGCTGATGCGCCTAAAACTCTACAACAAACAAGTCTGTTGTTTTTTCCCAAAAAGAACTGCAGATCTATATGTATATCCAAGGCTTTTATTATAGACGTCGTTGTCCTATCTATACAAGCAACTTTTATTTCCTATTTGTTGACTACGAAGACATAAACTGAACTCGATCGTAAGAAAACGTTGTAAAAAGAATGGAAATGATACAAGACTTTTGCTCTTTCCGTCTTCGAGATAACGCTTAGAATTGTAAATACTTCAGATTGATTCCAGCCAGACGGTCACTTCATGAATCTCTGTTTTTATATAAGATCATATTCCACTAGATTCTTTGTCCCTTCTGCTACACTAAACTTTTTAGTACTTCGTTTCAAAACGAACCACGTCAAAACATTTTTTATCCTTTGAACTAGATCGAATTATCCATAGTCTGGTCTTCTTTACGACACGAGAAATTTATTAACCAATAAGAGATTGATTTTTTAAGGAAATCACGTTAAAAACAGATAACTGATCTGAAGTTTACGATTGTATAATTCATATAATTTTTAAAAGACCGTTTTGATATGGATATATTTGCTGAGATTATTAGATTTTCTGTGCTTACTTCTATCCAAAAAATCTAAACTATTATTTTTAGGCCACCCGAATTATTAAATTCATCTGCCGTTCTATGTGTCTTATGTCTCTTAATTGCGTGTGTTCTGTGGTCGATTTGTCTGTTTTGCTGGACGAAAAATCACAGTTTCTGGGGGATGGGGAACCTTGCTATCTATGGCTGAGACCGACTAACTCAGCTACGGAGTGAAAAACGCCCTCGCGTCGACGGGATTCGAACCCGGTCCATTTTCCAACCGGTGTGGGAAGGACGGTGACGATACCACTGTGCGAACCGCGCAGGATTGCTTACTTCTATCACGAGAACTTTCATTATTTTGTTTTCTTTCTAGTTCACTTTTCCTAATTTATATAATAATTTTTTCTGTCTGAATTTTGTCTCGCGAATACAAAAGTATCCGCGAGAGGTCAGGGTTGTAGGCTGGGTGTTGCAGCACTTTCACAGAGCTATGTGAGATTTCACGTTGTCATAAAGCAACACTATATCAGATATTAAGCTTCCCAGCTGCTCATTTTGGTGTCCTATCGATGATTATGACCTCCCTGTACAGACAGGGAGGCATAATCCCACATATAAGGCAATTGTAGAACCACATTTGGAATACTGTGTTCAAGTATGGAGACCTCATCTGAAAAAAAGACATTGAGCTTCTAGAAAGGGTCCAAAGACGAGCAACTCGAATGGTGAGATCGGAAGAAAGATGACTGTATGAACAAAGACTCCGATTAAGTGGGCTACAGAGCTGGGCAACCAGGCACCTCAGAGGCGATCTGATTGAGGTTTATAAGGCTATGAGAGGGATTTGTAAAATGAATGAAGGTGGAATTCTCACTGTTATAAAGAATTCCAGAACTAGGCGTCATAAATTCAAACTACAGGGCTTGGGGTTTAGTTAGATTCTAGGAAGTTTTCTTTTAGCGAGCGAGTCGCTGAATGCTGAAACAAATTGCCCTCGCAGGTAATTGAGACTGACAGTTTGAATAAATTCAATGGTAACTGGATGAGGAAAGACGCTTCTAATTTCCATTTTCTTATCTACATGTTTTTTTTTTTTTTTTGCCAGTGCAGCAAAAGCCTGTGGCTTCCTTGCACTATATGGCTAATACAATGTACTACACTGGTGCGCAAAATTTAAGGACCAGTCAGGTTTTCACCTGTAGCGTCTCATATGAGTAGCCTGGATATGGGAAAAGCATTCCAAAGGAACCTTGTGAGGTACAGAAATGATGAAGAAAACAACACCGACACAACAACGGAAACAAAACGGTACAGAGGGACTTTATTCAAAAATGGCAACATAGCACTGGCTGCCATGATACAGATGCATCACTGCTAAATATGGAACAAAGGGAAGAGGTTGTCCTCAGTAGGAGATATGGCCACCCCCAATGTCGATGCAGGCTTTGCACCGCCCGTCCATACTTAGAACAATGTTGTTGATAAGTTCTTGCTGTAACATCGTCCATTCCTTGTCAGCGCCATATTCAGCTGGTGAACATTTTCTGGTGGGTGTGAACGTGCCGCTAGGCGTCTTCCCAGAGTGTCCCATATCTGTTCGATGGGATTTAGATCGCGGAACGGGCAGGCCAATCCATACGAACAATATCCTCACTTTCCAAAAGCATATCAATAGCTGCAGTGCGATGGGGTGTGGCGTTATCATCCATAAACACGAACTCGGATCCAATGGCACCTCGGAACAGACGCACATGGGGAAGGATTACCTCAGTACAGCAGCGTGCACCGGTTACAGTACCGCCTTCCAGTATCTGGAGTTCTGTACGTCCATCCAAGATAACGCCTCCCCAGACGAGAACACCTCGACAGCCATATGGATCCCTTTCAGTGATGTTTTCGGGGTGATACTGTGTGCCAACCTCTCGCCAGATTAGCTGACGTCCAGAATCTATGCTGAGACGGAATCTACTCTCATCAGTAAAGAGTATCTTAAGTAAAGATTTTGTGGTTGTAACCTTTAGAAACAGTGTTGGTTCTTAAGTTTTGCACACCAGTGAATTGCTATTGTTATAATTTTTTTTTTTTTTTTTTTGCCCACCATAACTGTTCTATGGCTATAGCGATGGACATTGACTGCAACAACTTGGAACAACCAGGCTATCAGAAGCTGTTCACCCCCTGCACTCAAAAATTGCATCGCCGCGCACTGAGAACATTTTGACGTATCCATTTTGTTTGCAGCACGCAAACATAATGTATACTGATAGTTATTTTAATATACAAGTTGTATAAAGTTTATGATATTAACGCAATGCATTTAGTACTAACAAAAAAAGGAAAACTTCATTGCGACAGACAACAAAACTGGAATTTTTCTTTAACCAGGACAATATATTATCTCAAGTGGGCATTGGTATTACCTAATTATCCTTAGTTAATCCTAAATTACCCATAGATAATACCAATATGGAACTGAGACCAAAAATAATTGTCTAAATAATCTTTAATTTAGATAATAACAATACCAATGTTTCTTCCACTAGACCGAAGGAGTAGATATCCCTAAGAACTGACCACCGATCAATGCGGTTATCAGCTTTAAAGATCTACTCACACATTTCTCCAAATAAGCAACAAACAAACAAACAAACAAAAACCTCACTACGTGGGAACTCCTTTTTTCTAATCTCGTCGAGTGATCAAGAAGTTTACGACTACTCAACTTAAGTGACATTTAAAAATTATAGGAACTCATGTTTTATTCCAATTTTGCAGTTGGAGTAAATGGCTTGAAAGAACTAAAAGCATTTTTGCCTTGCAGGTCTGCGCTAATCTTTTTGTTTGTCTTCGTCTAACAAGGCAATCTACGTGAGCCAATCTTTCCTTATTTTCGCATTTCATCTTTGTAAATTGTAGCTCAAGTAATCAGAAGATTCTCTGAAACTTAAGACATCTAAATCTTTTTATTCGGTACATGCTGTAATGCTTCGTTCTAAGTTATTATCATATGGAGTGTTGTCACCTTTACTTGACTGTATAATTCGGGATTTATTCGAAGGGGACTTATCCTTCTCTGTTTTCATCTTGAGCAGTGCCTCCATGCTCTCATCTAAGCCCCCCCCCCATCATATGCTTTAATGGCCTTGAAACAACGCTCCGTGACAAATGACTAGTGTTCGCTTTAATATATGAAGAGCCAGTATAACTGTTATACTAACTCCTCATAGCCTTATTGTCCCGTCCTTTATTCTAAACAACCTGACTGAAAAGAATGTCTCTCTATCTCAACATTTGAAATAATGAAAATAACTTACAATTTACGATCGAAGCATGCAGTATATATTACGTGTTACGAAATGTAAACCAATCTCAAACAGTGAATGGGGCAAAAAAAGACATTTTTGTCACTGTGACGTATCAAACAATTGTGAAGCACTGATTAGTTAAAAACACTGATGCATCGGCCGGGAATCGAACGCGGACCACCCGCGTGGCAGGCGAGTATTCTACCACTGAACCACCGATGCTGTTTAGCTAGTGTTTTTATATACATCTTTAACTGGAGCTGAAATATATTTTATAGGCCACTGCATATTCCTTTACACCTCAATACCCCCGAATAATAGTGTTCATAGTGGCTCCATCTTGCGTGCATATTCCGCATTTTCCCCTTATAAAACTACTACTGATTAATATAGTTATCGATATCCTTAGACCTCTTGCGGTCTGACAGAGGGTTTTACAATCCTTCTTTATCCCACTCTTAACTACCCAACCCTTCGACAGTGGCTAAACCCATCATTCCTTTCTATTCCCCGTAGCAGGACGGGCTTCCTGTTCCAGATGGTTTCTACTGTCACCCGTTTCCAACGCGCGCACCTTTTCTACACCCCCTCTTTTTCTCTTCCCACTTTTGTCTATCTTCCCCTATTTCTTTTCCAATAAAATTTTTATTTATTTTATTATTTTTTTGAGGGGCTCTCCCTGGATGCCTAGACTACCACGGGGTTTGCCCCGCTAGAGCTATTTTCTCCTATGGTCGTGGTTGTTACTATGACTGACAGAGGTATGACATGTATGGTATGACAGAGGTACCATGTCCAAAAAATGTAAATATAGTTTAATTTAACATAAACTAAATACAGTACAGCATAAATATACTTTGTTTTATTAATCTCTTATTAATATGAGTACCCATCTGACGATGGTTCCAATTAATTAATTAACATTTATTAATGTTAATTAATAAATGTTAATAAAAATGATGACCGCAAATATCTTTAAATTAACTTTTTCCTTCTTGCTTTGATAATACTAGTCAACACGATTTTTACTCCAAGAACTTAAATGCTGTTTTTAACCAATTTTTATGCATAGATTTCGAAAATCACCATGATAGTTTCATATCACGTCACAGTTATTAAATATAGATGGCGTTACGTTTTACCCCAATTTCGCATAATCTAGCCAGTAATGTATGACATACTGATTTATTTTAAGAGATATCACCTAATTCTCTTAATTTTAGCAATCGATTCTGGCCTCGATTTTCTTGTAGTAAACATAATCCGACTTCTACCTATGGTTCTTAGGTTCAAATTTCCCCATCAAAATCCTCACCAAAAACTTAGCGTTTTTGGTGAGGATTTTTGTAGGAAGTGCCAAGGTTTTCCAAGTATTAACTGATCGTGACTTGTTCTCAGGGCTGTAAATCTATCCTCCAAACATAAACAGCCCCTCGAGGGTAGGAGAGTATGGCCCGCAGCCCTTGAGGAAAAGTTTTCGAAATATTTTGCTGTTGAGGACAGTATGCGATTTTGGAAAGATATTATTGGACTTCTGAAAGAACAAGGTGTCGTGCATAAGTCAGATGAATGGAGTTTATTCATAGGTCCCTCAAAATTAAGTTTAAAAGCAGTTTTGCTTCATAATGGCAACGAATTTCCATCAGTTCCTGTGTTTAATTCAGTTGGACTTAAAGAAAGTCATGAAAGCATGTTTGGAACATATGCAGTGATCTTAAGGTTATTAGTCTGCAGGAGGTTTCACAAAATATTGTTTTTTGTGTTTGTGGCACAGCCGTGCGACAGAAGAACATTGTGTTGTGCAACATTGGGACAAACGGGACGAGTTCATACCAGGACATAGTGTTTTGTGGAAGGAGTCACCAGTGGTTTCCCACACCTGCACCGTATGTACTGGATTATGGGGACTTACCTTAAACCATTTAATACTACCACTGTAAAATTTGCACAAATTAATGCCCAAAGAGCTAAAGCAGTTGCAGTGCAGTTGAGGAAAAAGGCGGATGAGGAGAACCTAGATATCCTCTTTCTTCAAGAGCAATATTCGCACAGTAAAGCAGTCAGAGGTATCCGCTGACTTATAAGATCGTTCAAGTGGACGGGGAGACCCCATGGGCGGCTATTCTGGTCAGGAACCCTGGTCTCACTGTCACAAAAATACCACATTACTGCCTTTCCTGGGCAGCCTGTGTTCAAATCATCACCCCTTTGGGGGTTACAACATAAACATGTACCTTACACTTTTTAAAATCTCTGGCCTTCACAGTGTTCTGTGTTTCACAAACAGAGTACACAACACGGAGATGGGGGAAACCCCTTGCGCCGTTAGACAATGAACACTTTACACTTTACACTTTACCCCTTTGGGGGTGATGATTTGAACACAGGCTAGTTAGGAAAGACTAGTTAGACACAGAATATTTAGGAAAGACTAGTTAGACACAGAATAGTTAGGAAAGACTAGTTAGACACAGAATAGTTAGGAAAGACTGGGATCAAATCATCACCCCCAAAGGGGTGATGATTTGATCCCAGTCTTTCCTAACTATTCCCCCCCCTAGCCTTCAGTCTCCTCCCCTCTCTATCTATATGCCAGCGCAAGACCCACACCAAAATTCTAGCTTCTTTAAATTATTTCGCCCTCTCCTCGGCCATTAAATTTTCAAATGCAACCCCTTCAAACCGGGAAACATGTATGTGATCAACATACAACGTGAAAAATGTTTTTTTTTTTTATTTTATTTTTTTTTTAAGGTCCTAGCCACTGAAATCTCAGGAAATTAGGTGGCAGGACCTGCCAGAGTAAATTAATTATAATACTGGTGTACCTGGTCTGCCTCCACGGGGCGAAAGTGGGGCAACGTTGGGCCTCACTAGGGGTCCAGCGGCTAAATGACCAGATGAACAACGGTACACGACACTACATATGAACAATATCCATACAATTTTAAATCTCTGGCATTTCCAGCAAACTGGCACACCCGTCACAATGTAAACAACGCGGAGATGGGGGAAACCACTGGTGCCGTATGACCCTAAATACACTTTACACACACTTTACCCCTTTGGGGGAATTTTATGCAATTTCCCTATGCTCTCGGCCGGGGGAAGACATTCTCCTGATTATTAGATACTTATAAAGCATCTCGCTGGAATTTCCAAATGCGGAAATAATCGTTGCCGCAGACGTAAATTGCAGGTCGCCAGCGTGGTTCAGTGAAATTCAAGATAGACGAGGCACAAACAACGGACAAAGACTGGAAGAATATCTCTCAAACAGTTGTTTCTCAATTCTCAACCAACCAAATAACCTACCGACCTTCTCTAGTACAATGTGGGAAGCCACAATTGATATCACCCTAGCCACACAAGATCCGTTGCACGAAACCTTTCATCCTGGACAGTAAGAGAAAGCTGGACCACCTGGGACCACCTTGTAATACTTTCCAACTACATCGATCAGTAAGCCGACAACTAATTATAAGGCAAACTCTCCATAGGTTTGCAATTGACAAGGAAAACTGGCAGCAATTTAAGGATTTACTGATCATGGGCGCTGCTCTCTCAGCACAGTTGGACTGGACCCGGACCAGCACCAAAAGGCGATTGTAAGCTTAGTCACTGAAACCTCAAATAACTCTATTAAAAGGAAGAAACCTTCTCTTGGAGCCGTACCCTGGTGGTGCCCACAGCTGCAACAACTGCGACGGGGGATTTACACCCGATGGAAAAATTTTCAACGTGCAAGACGGACATGGCCGGAAGCGGAAGTAGAGTATCTCAAGCAGCAGTACTGAACGGCAAGAAATGAACACACAGCCCTGATTAAACAAAGGAAGAAGAGCTCCTGGCCGCACCTAGTCTCTACAGTTGGAAATCCTGCTCCATGGGCAGTGGTTTACAGAGTGATCACAAACTCCCCAGGGTAGAAGTCATCCCAACCACCAAGACGCCACAAGGCACATATACAAAAACATGGTCCGAATCTAAAAATAACATCCTTGACGCCATGTTCCTTCAACACACGCCACCAAACACCCCAGAGCAAATACTACTATGTGAGGAAAACAACACATACACCACAACCCAAGTGGAAGACCGCTTCACCAAGGAAGAACTAGACACCGCTGCAGCAAAAAATGAGATCTTAAACCTCTTCAACCATTGCCGTGAAGCAGGCCATTTCCCAGCAGTATGGAGATCTGCAAAATTAAAACTTATTCTCAAGAATCCGACAAAACCCCAAGACCTGGTAAGGGGAATGAAGGGATCCTCTTACTGAGAGAGGCTTATGTTCTGCAACTTGCAGCGGCTGGAGACTAGACACCTGCGAAGTGATCTGATTGATGTGTATAAAGCCTTGAATGGGTTGAGCACGCTGAATTCTGATGGGATTCTTCCACTTTCTCCGATTACGAACCTAAGGGGGCATAAATTCAAACTGAGGAAAGACAGCTGTTGAAGAGATGTGCGGAAATTTACCTTTAGCCAGCGGGTGGGTAATTGCCGGAACAAACTTCCATCTGTCGTTGTGGAAGTCGATAGGTTAAATAAATTTAAGGAGGAACTGGACAAACATTTAGAGGGAATGGTTGTGTGAAATGTTTTTTAAATTTATTTTATTTTATTTTTTTTTTTTGGCTGATGCCACGATTACTATTACTATTACAATATATGAAATAAAACTTTTGATAAGCAAAAGAAGAAAATAGCGCAGATTCCATGAACCTGTGCAATATTCGGATAACTCTAATTAGCCCCTTACATCAGGATGTCGGAATCCAAAATTTCCGTCGAGCCGGATTCGAATCAGCGACCTATGGATTTCTACTCATACAACTACAGTCCACCGCTCTGCCAACTGAGCTATCGACGGCTGTATACGAATGTCTTAGACATAGATATCTAAAGGATTATTTATTTTTATTTTCTTATTTTTTTATGGAACCCCAATCACGGAAGGTATTATAACCAATAATCGTTATTACCGTGCATGAGTTGAAAGTTAAGAAGATAAAAGAAGATTCTTATTAAAATTAAACTTGAATTTTAGTAGATTGTAATTCTCAGGTAATTCTCAAAAAACGGAAGTTGAAGGAATAAATGATTTGCACAGTAAAATGATGGTCACTTGTTGCAGCTAATGGTTCCTGTTTCCTGTTTCATAGTGCCCAGACGACAATGCGTGACAAATCAAGAGAACGTATCGGTTTTACTTCAGTCTGAAATATTTAGTATGAACGATATAAAGTTTTGTGCTCACGCCCACTACTTACTCTACTGAATAAAAGGTTAGTGACTGAGTTTAGGATAGAAGTCATTTGCGTCATTTCCGTTTCTCATTTTCGTTACCAGTTGGGCTTTTTTACTAGAAAATAGTGGGTATCGAATTGCTTAAATCTAATAGCGATGTCTCATAGTGTGCATTAACTCAATTAGCCACCGAGTATAAAATTTCAAAGTCCCAACTTGTGTTGAACTTTGTTTCTGTTTCATATGCCTAATGTGAGACTTAGGTTTTCTGCGCTAAACTTCGTGAGGAACATCTAAATCTTTTTATTGGGTGCATCCTGTAATGCTTCGTTCTAAGTTATTATCATATGGAGGGTTGTTACCTTTCCTTGACTGTATAATTCCGGTATTAAATAAAATGTTCTCGAAAAGGATTTATCCTTCTCTCTTTTCATCTTGAGCAGTGCCTCCATGTGTCATCTGAGGATTCCCCTACTATTCATCATATTCTTTAATGGCCTTGAAACAGCGCTCCAAGCTTTCTGTGCCAAATGATTGGTGTTCGCTTTAATATATGAAGAGTTAGTGTAACTGTTGTACTAATCCCTCATGGCTTTAGTCACCCGTCCTTTATTACAAAGAACCTCTATCTTAACGCTTGAAATAATGAAATAATTTCGCAATTTGCGATCGAAGCATGCAAAATCAATAGAAAAAAGATCACTTGCGGATATATAAATAAATAAATTAAATGTAAACAAATATCAGTGAATTTGAATGTGGCAATAAGACATACTTTTGCCACAATGAAATATCAAACAACTGTGAAGCACTGACTATCGTTAAAATATTAATGCATCGGCCGGGAATCGAACCCGGGCCACCCGCGTGGCAGGCGAGTATTCTACCACTGAACCACCGATGCTGCTTGGGTAAGTATTTTTATATACATCTTTAACTGGAGATGAAATATATTTTATAGGCCACTGCATATTCCTTTACACCTCATTATCCCCGAATAATAGTGATAGTGGCTCCATCTTGCGTGCATATTCGCATTTCCCCTTATAAAACTACTACTGATTAATATAGTTATCGATATCCTTAGACCTCTTGCTGTCTGACAGAGGGTTTTACAATCCTTCTTTTTTCCCACTCTTAACTACCCAACCCTTCGACAGTTGCTAAACCCATCACTCCTTTCTATTCCCAGTAGCAGGATGGGCTTCATGTTCCAGAGGGTTTCTACTCTCACCCGTTTCCAACACGCGCACCTTTTCTACACCCCCCTCTTTTTCTCTTCCCACTTTTGTCTATCTTCCCCTATTTATTTTCCAATAAAATTTTTATTTATTTTATTATTTTTTTGGAGGGGTTCTCCCTGGATGCCTAGACTAACACAGGGTTTGCTCCGCTAGAGCTATTTTCTCGTATGGTCGTGGTTGTTACTATGACTGACAGAGGTATGGCAGGTATGGTATGACAGAGGTACCATGTCCAAAAAATTTAGTTATGTAAATTAAAGTATATTACAATATACTTTAATTTAACATAACTAAATACAGTACAGCATAAATATACTTTGTTTTATTAATCTCTTATTAATATGAATACCCATCTGATGATGGTTCCAATTAATTAATAAACATTAATAAAAATGATGACCGCAAATATCTTTAAACTAACTTTTTCCTTCTTGCTTTGATAACACTAGTCAACACGATTTTTACTCCAAGAACTTAAATGCTGTTTTTAACCAATTTTTATGCATAGATTTCGAAAATCACCATGATAGTTTCATATCACGTCACAGTTATTAAATATAGATGGCGTTACGTTTTACCCCAATTTCGCATAATCTAGCCAGTAATGTATGACATACTGATTTATTTTAAGAGATATCACCTAATTCTCTTAATTTTAGCAATCGATTCTGGCCTCGATTTTCTTGTGGTAAACATAATCCGACTTCTACCTATGGTTCTTAGGTTCAAATTCCGATGCAACAAGTTACAATTTGAAGAAAGCACACTTAGCGTTTTTGGTGAGGATTTTTGTAGGAAGTGCCAAGGTTTTCCAAGTATTAACTGATCGTGACTTGTTCTCAGGGCTGTAAATCTATCCTCCAAACATAAACAGCCCCTCGAGGGTATGAGGGTGTGGCCCGCAGCCCTTGCGGAAACGTTTTCGAAATATTTTGCTGTTGAGGACAGTATGGGATTTTGGAAAGACATTATTGGACTTCTGAAAGAACAAGGTGTCGTGCATAAGTCAGATGAATGGAGTTTATTCATAGGTGCCTCAAAATTAAGTTTAAAAGCAGTTTTGATTCATAATGGCAAGGAATTTCTATCAGTTCCTGTGTTTAATTCAGTTGGACTTAAAGAAAGTCATGAAAGCATATCTAAGGTTCTACATGCTATAAAATACCACAATTATGGTTGGAACATATGCAGTGATCTTAAGGTTATTAGTCTGTAGGGGGTTTCACAAAATATTGTTTTTTGTGTTTGTGGCACAGCCGTGCGACAGAAGAACATTGTGTTGTGCAACATTGGGACAAGCGGGACGAGTTCATACCAGGACATAGTGTTTTGTGGAAGGAGTCACCAGTGGTTCCCCACATCTGCACCGTATGTACTGGATTATGGGGACTTACCTTAAACCATTTAATACTACCACTGTAAAATTTGCACAAATTAATGCCCAAAGAGCTACAGCAGTTGCAGTGCAGTTGAGGAAAAAGGCGGATGAGGAGAACCTAGATATCCTCTTTCTCCAAGAGCAATATTCGCACAGTAAAGCAGTCTTATAAGCAGACTTATAAGATCGTTCAAGTGGACGGGGAGACCCCATGGGCGGCTATTCTGGTCAGGAACCCTGGTCTCACTGTCACCAAAATACCACATTACTGCCTTTCCTGGGCAGCCTGTGTTCCAATCATCACCTCTTTGGGGGAATTTTATGCAATTTTCCTTTCCTCTCGGCCGGGGGAAGACATTCTCCTGATTATTAGATACTTATAAAGCAACTCGCTGGAATTTCCAAATGCGGAAATAATCGTTGCCGCAGACGTAAATTGCAGGTCGCCAGCGTGGTTCAGTGGAATTCAAGATAGACGAGGCACAAACAACGGACAAAGACTGGAAGAATATCTCTCAAACAGTTGTTTCTCAATTCTCAACCAACCAAATAACCTACCGACCTTCTCTAGTACAATGTGGGAAGCCACAATTGATATCACCCTAGCCACACAAGATCCGTTGCACGAAACCTTTCATCCTGGACAGTAAGAGAAAGCTGGACCACCTGGGACCACCTTGTAATATCTTTCCAACTACATCGATCAGTAAGCCGACAACTAATTATAAGGCAAACTCTCCATAGGTTTGCAATTGACAAGGAAAACTGGCAGCAATTTAAGGATTTACTGATCATGGGCGCTGCTCTCTCAGCACAGTTGGACGGACCAGCACCAAAAGGCGATTGTAAGCTTAGTCACTGAAACCTCAAATAACTCTATTAAAAGGAAGAAACCTTCTCTTGGAGCCGTACCCTGGTGGTGCCCACAGCTGCAACAACTGCGATGGGGGATTTACACCCGATGGAAAAATTTTCAACGCGCAAGACGGACATGGCCAGAAGCGGAAGTAGAGTATCTCAAGCAGCAGTACTGAACGGCAAGAAATGACCACACAGCCCTGATTAAACAAAGGAAGAAGAGCTCCTGGCCGCACCTAGTCTCTACAGTTGGAAATTCTGCTCCATGGGCAGTGGTTTACAGAGTGATCACAAACTCCCCAGGGTAGAAGTCATCCCAACCACCAAGACGCCACAAGGCACATATACAAAGACATGGTCCGAATCTAAAAATAACATCCTTGACGCCATGTTCCTTCAACACACGCCACCAAACACCCCAGAGCAAATACTACTATGTGAGGAAAACAACACATACACCACAACCCAAGTGGAAGACCGCTTCATCAACGAAGAACTAGACACCGCTGCAGCAAAAAATGAGATCTTAAACCTCTTCAACCATTGCCTTGAAGCAGGCCATTTCCCAGCAGTATGGAGATCTGCAAAATTAAAACTTATTCTCAAGAATCCGACAAAACCCCAAGACCTGGTGAGGGGAATGAAGGGATCCTCTTACTGAGAGAGGCTTAAGTTCTGCAACTTGCAGCGGTTGGAGACTAGACACCTGCGAAGTGATCTGATTGAGGTGTATAAAGCCTTGAATGGGTTGAGCACGCTGAATTCTGATGGGATTCTTCCACTTGCTCAGATTATGAACTTAAGGGGGCACAAATTCAAATTGAGGAAAGACAGCTGTAGAATAGATGTGCGGAAATTTACCTTTAGCCAGCGGGTGGGTAATTGCCGGAACAAACTTCCATCTGTCGTTGTGGAAGTTGATAGGTTAAATAAATTTAAGGAGGAACTGGCAAACATTTAGAGGGAATGGTTGTGTGAATTTTTTTTTAATTAATTAATTTTTTTTTTTTTGGCTGATGCCACGATTACTATTACAATATATGAAATAAAACTTTTGATAAGCACAAGAAGAAAATAGCGCAGATTCTATGAACCTGTGCAATATTCGGATAACCCTAATTAGCCCCTTACATCAGGATGTCGCAATCCAAAAATTCCGTCGAGCCGGATTCGAACCAGCGACCTATGGATTTCTACTATACAACTACAGTCCACCGCTCTGCCAACTGAGCTATCGACGGCTATATAAGAATGTCTTAGAATAGATATCAAAGGATTATTTATTTTGATTTTCTTATTTTTTTATGGAACCCCAATCACGGAAGTTATTATAACCAATAATCGTTATTACCGTGCATGAGTTGAAAGTTAAGAAGATAAAAGAAGATTCTTATTAAAATTAAACTTGAATTTTTGTAGATTGTAATTCTCAGGAAATACGTGTGCAAATAGGTTATTCAAAAAACGGAAGTTGAAGGAATAAATGAGTTGCACAGTAAAATAATGGTCACTTGTTGCAGCTAATGGTTCCTGTTTCCTGTTTCATAGTGCCCAGACGACAATGCGTGACAAATCAAGCGAACGTATCGGTTTTACTTCAGTCTGAAATATTTAGTATGAACGATGTAACGTTTTATGCTCACGCCCGCTACTTACTCTACTGAATCAAGTTTAGTGACTGAGTTTAGGATGAGAAGTCATTTGCATCATTTCCTTTTCCCATTTTCGTTACCAGTTGGGCTTTTTTACTAGAAAATAGTGTTTATCGAATTGCTTAAATCTAATAGCGATGTCTCATAGTGTGCATTAACTCAATTAGCCACCGAGTATAAAATTTCAAAGTCCCAACTTGTGTTGAACTTTGTTTCTGTTTCCTAAGCCCAATGTGAGACTTAGGTTTTCTGCACTAAACTTCGTGAGGAACATCTAAATCTTTTTATTGGGTGCATCCTGTAATGCTTCGTTCTAAGTTATTATCATATGGAGGGTTGTTACCTTTCCTTGACTGTATAATTCCGGTATTAAATAAAATGTTCTCGAAGAGGATTAATCCTTTTCTCTTTTCATCTTGAGCAGTGCTTCCATGTGCTCATCTGAGGACTCCCCTACTATTCATCATATTCTTTAATGGCCTTGAAACAGCGCTCCAAGCTTTCTCTGCCAAATGATTGGTGTTCGCTTTAATATATGAAGAGTTAGTGTAACTGTTGTACTAATCCCTCATGGCCTTAGTCACCCGTCCTTTATTACAAAGAACCTCTATCTTAACACTTGAAATAATGAAATAATTTCGCAATTTGCAATCGAAGCAAGCAAAATCTATAGAAAAAAGATCACTTGCGGATATATAAATAAATAAACGAAATGTAAACAAATCTCAGTGAATTTGAACGTGGCAATAAGACATACTCTTGCCACAATGAAGTATCAAACAACTGTGAAGTACTGACTATCGCTAAAATATTAATGCATCAGCCGGGAATCGAACCCGGGCCACCCGCATGGCAGGCCAGTATTCTACCACTGAACCACCGATGCTGCTTGAGGAAGTATTTTTATATAATATCTGTAACTGGAGCTGAAATATGTTTTATAGGTCACCACACATTCCTTTACACCACAGTTGCCTGAATAATATGATGATAATGGCTCCATCTTGCGTGCATCTTTCACATTTACCCTTTATGAAACTGCTTACTGATTAATATAATTATCCATATCCTTGGACAACTTAATGTCTGACAGAAGGCATTTGCATCACAAATCTCTATTAATTTTTATTATTAATCTGTAAGAGCACTCCACCTATTTCCCACCAATGTTTACTGCCACGATTCATGAAATATCATATCATAGGCGATATAAATATGTATAATACTCAAAGATTATGAAATCAAAGAGATGTCGATCATGTACATATTACAATAGATCTGGTTTTTCACAGACAAGTTAAGATTAAACTTTAAGAGTATCATTTAATACGCATGCCAAAGAGGGAGACAGCTATGCATTTTCACTCAGTTACCGTATTTATCCAGATACCACACGCACAATGAGAATATTGTTTTCTGAATTTAGATGTAAATACAATCTGGCTTTGTAATAGGAACCGTTATCGTGCAGAAATATCAGAGTCCACATAAATGACAGAGCGTAAGTATTAAGTTGTCCAAAATATCAATGTATTTTAATTTAATATAAATTAATACAGCAGAAATATACTTTGTTTATTAATCCCTTATTAAGAATAGAGAAGCCCACGCTGGCTTTAGGTTTAAAAGTTAACCAAACCCCTTTGGATTCAGCATTGTCCTTGGTACTACAGTTATTATAATATAATGAATTTACATTATAGCAATATAATTTATATTTACAGAATATAAATTATATTTTAAATTATTAAATTAAAAATTATATTTATAGTTACTATATGACTATAATTAACTGAAGTTCATAAGAATTCATAAAGCATAGGACTCATGAACCAATATCGTAAATCTCTGAAAGCATAAAATGATTTCAGTCATAACGTGCAGTGCATTTGTTATTACAATCATTCGTTTTATTAACAGGATACTGAAGAAAAAATGATTTCAGTATAACAGCCGAGTATACAAAATCATTTTCAGCTTTCATTATTAACCCTAATTAGGATAGGAAGCTTAGGATATTTCACTTTCCACTTATTAACAAAATGAGGAACTTAAATATTACTGTGCTTGTCAAAGAAAACACTTACCTCGTTTTTTTGCTCTGTGCTTATGAATGATATCTAGTATCTGAAAAAATATGACTGAACAAAAAATTACACTTTTAATATTACTTCAAGAAGACGATACCAGCGTATTAGAATTTGCATAGTATATAGAGGGCGCTCTGACGTAATATCATTTTCCTTCAGTTCATTTTAATATACATATATTTTATTACAACTAAACAAACTACAGTATTTCAGAAAGTAATATTTGGTCACAAGCATTATTTTATTAGTATAATTTTAGCGTATAAGTATTATTTTATTAATGTAATTTTAGCGAATTGTTATCAATTTATTAGTGTAATCTTAGCGCATAAGTTTACCTATACATATATAAACTTCAAATATAGAGGGCGTTCTAACAATCTTTCGTTGTTTTTCCAATTTATCATAAAACTAAAATATTTTATTAATATTACAATCTGAGCAAGAAATTTTCACTATTTTATCAGATTAATTTAAAAAATAATAATAAAATAGAAGCAATGGAAATGTTTTTTTTTTAATTATTATTTACAATATATGAAATAAAAATTTTCATCAGCACAAGAAATTAGAGTTTTGAACATTAAAGTCACCAAGTAAAATTGCCTCGCTATTAGGAAAGTTGGACTGGAGAAAGTAAAGTTTCAAAGAGAGGAAGTCAAAGAGTTCCAAGTGATTAGAGTTGGGAGAACGATGGAGGCAACAGATGATTTTGACAGAATGAAGTAGAGGGATTTTAAACCAGAGAAGATCGAAAAGGGGAAGATTCAAAATTACTAAGTCTCTGACAGGGAGTATCAGAACGGGCATATGAACAAGTACCCCTTTTGAAGCAAAGGAACTATGCAACAAATAATTCGGACAACTGAGATTAGCAGTGGTTGAATCAACCGATAACTGAAATTTTGTAACAAAAACTACATGGGGTTTAGTAGACTGTAAGTTGAAGTGGACATCGTTCAGATTGGAAGTGAGACCATGTGTATTTGTGAAATGAATGAATGAGGAAGTGTTTGGTAGATTTAGATCTTTTCGCAGATACGTTTTCCCTATGATTTTGACATTGTGTATTCAGTAGTAAGAAAAGGTAGAGAGGAGTACATGGTGTAGGTGTATGAAGTAACTAAGTAATTTTTGGACATGGTGTACACATCGTAAGAATATACCCAGCTCCTTGACATAACGTGGTCTCGACAATGCTCCCATATACACAATACTCGTACTCCCTCTATTCACTATCTGGCAGAGTAGAGGCAGCGAAATTATACACTAGCTAATCCAGAAGCCTTCTAGAGAGTTACCAAAAAAAAAAAAAAAAAACAAACAAAAACTATTTTATCAGCCCACCTGAATAATTAAGTTCATATGCCGTGCTGTGTGTCTCATTTCTATTAATTGCTTGTGTTCTATGGTCGATTTGTTTGTTTGCTGGCCTAAAACCCCCAGTTTCTGGGGTGGAGACCTTACTGTCAACGCCTGAGACTGGCTAACTCTGCCACGGAGTGAAGATTAGATCACGTCGTGATGTTCATCATAACCTCAAAAGACATCAATCGTACTGCATGATGGAAGAGATGGTGAAGGGTTTACCGGAGCTTTGCTCTGGAGACTAAACATTGGTTCCACAACTTCAAGCCTCCAATAAGAAAAGTGGTGGTATTCTCACATTGATCTTTACAGTACTATGCCCAAGTGGAAAGCTAATTCACTGAATACTTCATTTTCCATCAGGGCCAGACTAAGGTATTCCAGCACCCTAGGCAGAAAAATTATTTCGGCGCCCGTTTCCGCCCAGCCCCTTATCTTAGGAATCTGCATAAGGGCAGCGATCCAGAGCTAAAATCGTCGCCCTAAGAGCTCCTTGGCGATGTGTTTTCTGTAGTTCTTGAAGTTTTTTATATGGAAAGAAAATCCCCATGGTACAACAGACCAGGCATTTAGATATTATTTTAGATACTAACCTGTCCTTTATGCCTCACTCAAATTACACGATGAATAGGGTTAAAAATTTTAGTGCAATTGTAATTAGAGCATCTATAATCTCCTAAAATTCAATGCCCACAGTGAATTTTGTGGAGATAGACTAATTATCTGGGTGCCACCGTGCGTCAGGAATACACATACATCTTGAACCATGCATTAGAAGCCATTTTATCTATGTTGTCTTAATGGAGGTCATTGTAGTGTCTGCCATGGAGTGTCTTCTTGCCCATTTTTTTAGCTTCATTAGTTGAACCAGGAACCAGGTTTTTTTTTAGCTCAGAAAGCCTTCAATGTTTGAAGGCTTTCTGCGCTAAAATTTTATTAACATTGTATTAACATTTTAGTAGCATTGGATTATTGCAAAAACGAGATTGGTACTACCAATCTCGTTTTTGCAATAATCTTAATTTTTCTAAGTACGAAAAAATTATTTAATAAATTTTTTAATAAATAATTGCACTAAATGCCTGGGTCGTTTAGTGCAATTATTTATTTGGAATACCTTTTAATCGATCCAACTACGTATCTGAACACATTTTGTTAAGTTCAGCGATTGGAGAACAAAGACGGGAGAGATGAGTCGGTCAAGTACAGCTGGAATATTTCCAATGCCATCCTGCATGCTGGGTGCTGGATATATCCAAAGATGTTCCTTTAGCTGAATGTAGGTGTTGAAGTGTACGATACAGATGTGGACATCACTCATCGTATTCACGTAATAAGTGTGGTTGTTCATGAAATTTTCAACATGAATGAATTCCATTCAAATGAAGTAAGACAATGATCCTTTTCTTCATTGCTCAGAGCGCAGCCTTTGGTTAAAATGGTAAATTAAATTTTTAACGTTCTCATTTTTAATTCCATATAATAGTTATGTCTCCATTTATTTATAAAATCTCCAAGTTCAATTTATCTGTCGCCTCATGGCCTTTATATGACACTTTTTACACAGCTTAAAATTGCATTTAATGTCCATCTACTTATTTATTTTGTTTGTTTGCATTGGATATACCAAATGCCAAAATATGATTTAGAATCCGATGAAGAAAATTATGATTTTTCCCTTTATTTTGTAAATTAGAAAATTCTGTTCCTACTGGTGGTCACATGACTTTGTCGATCTGACAACATTCATCGTTACATTGTGTTTTACAAAAAGGAATTGTAATGCTGTTTATTTTTAATGGGTATCGCTACTGCAAACAGCAGTTTCTACGATTATTTTCCTTTTATCGGTAGACAATATCATTGCATGATCTGCCAACCGAGTGAAATAGGATTTGTAATCATTCCACAATAACTCAGTTCCTCTAATTTCGGCCTTCTGTATTAATTGGTGGCAAAAAGAAAGTTCTTACGTTTCGCATCTTGTTTAACATTTTCTTCATGACTGTGCAGGTAACAAATAAGAAACAGTACACACACACACACAAAAATTAACACCATCTATTGGCTTGATAGACAAATAGGCAGGGTTACATCAAATACTGAGATGGCAAAAAAGATAGCCTGACAACACCAAATTATCTTCAAACTATATCACTTAACGTAAAATAAATCTTCAAAATAATTCACTCCAATCCTAACCACAAATTTCGTAGTGACAGAACAGGGGTCCTTAAATCTTAAGTTATCCAGGTTCAATATTTCCAACACCAGTTGTTGCTCCTCTGATATCCAAGAAGATTGTATTTTTCGACAACAATTTTCTTCTGTATGGGGCATCTTAACTCTTGGCAAGGAAACCGGTTATTAGACAAGGAAAACTTCCAGCAGCTGCAAGGTTTTGCACACTTAACTTTTTCAAGGAGAATCTTAATTTCAGCAACCCTCTGTACATAGTCTCCTAATAATCTACGTACATGAAGCATTGAGCGGCCTCATACCGTAGAAAATCGTGGTACCTCCAAGGAATATCCTTCTGTCGCAATGCTTCATTTTTACCCGAATTGCAATGGATTTTTTCAAGACGACAACGCAACTATCCACCGTGAAAAAATTGTATCTCAATAGGTCGAGGAACATTCCCAAAATTTCCAACACCTATCCTGGCTATATGAAGCCAGCTGGGAATGTCTGGGATATATTGGAAAGGGCAGTTCGCCTTCGCAGTTCTCCACTGACTGGACCACAATACAACAGCCAACAAATATGCTGATGGAAGAATGGCAAAATCTGAATCTAGACTCCTTCAGACAGTAAGGCTTTCGTTTCGATAATACCCTCCAGAGGGTGGCGGAGGGGACTGACTGGTCTCGATTGGTTGGTTGTTGTATGGTTTTAAGCGCATCAGAAACTTAGGCCATATTGCTCCGTCTGTAAATTGCGTGTTCTGTTGTCAAACCACTAGCTTTGGAAGAATAAAGAAAAAGATTAAAACTTTCACTGGATCCAGAACAAAATTATAAATGAAATATCCTGTGGTACTTGCACATACTGCTTGACTTTCTGATTGATTGTCAGTAGAGATGGATGAATGGCTAGCCATGCTTATTTCGATTTCATTGTCTACTGGACCAGAACTCCTCTACATTTTAGAAAATGTTCTCACGAATGGATAAAAACAGAATGAATTTTTCCACTTTCTGGTAACTATGCGTAAATATTAACGTGCCAGAGATGTACATTAATATCATCACTAGATGGCAGCACCATGGTTGACAAAAGACTGTAGGTCTTGTAGTAGGGTTTTAGGAGCATCAGCGACTAAGGCCATATTGCTCCGTATATACTGTCTGTAAATTGCGTGTGTTCTATGGTCGATTTTATGTTTGCTGGATGAAAAACTGTGCTACATTCGCCTGAGACCGACTAACTCAGCCACTTTGTGAAAAAGGCCAATAAAAATTCCTCATGTTATCGAACGGACCCGAATTCGGGTCTTTTCCACCAGGTGTGGGGGAGGAAGGCGATCCTACCAACTGTGCTACCCACAGTTATAGTACCCACAATTATAGTCAATAAACTGTGAAAATTTAATTTAAGAAGAAATCGGTAAGAAGAATAGAAAAATCTATTCTTTTTTTACTTATAATTCCGTTTGTAAAAAACTGGGGACACTTGGAGAATGATTACAACCTGGGTGCATTGCCCCAGCCGCAATGATACGAGTGAAGATTCGTTATATGAGGATATTTCTCCTGGTGGTATGGATTAAAATTACTGGTCGAACGTCTTAAATACGCGCACGTGTGTGTGTGTGTGTGTGTGTGTCAAAGCAAAGAGAATAACAAAAAACAGCTTATTACCTAATTTTATGCGCTGAATGATGTAAACAGAAGTTAAAATATACGCATTTAACGAGACATCAATCAGCTGCTGATTATTTAGATGTCATGTAGTCGTACAATACTTTTGAATGCGAGAGTAGTTTACTTCTGTTGACAGGTAAATGGCAGCGAACTGGAAATCCGAATTGATAGCTCCATATCTGAAAACATATGACGTAAAACATCTCTCATTTCGACACAGTTTCTTTCCTCTTTGAATACGTTACATTTTAACTGGTGTAATCCCTTCCAACTATTAAAGCATTTTTCATCACAGTTGAGCCAGTGTGATACACTAATATCATACTCTGTGATACGCTGATATCATTGATGTCAGTGTGATATCATCATAGTTGAGTCAGTGTGATATAGCAATTTTTGATTGGGTTGGAATGGTTGGTTAAGAATATGTGCCAAAGAATATGTAACTAAAACCAATAGGGGGTCCGTATATCAAGTAATCTCTGGTCGGATTTTTTGTTTCTAATCTTAATCTTGACGTCATTTAATCTTAAATTCAATGAAATCATAAACTAATTCAACTAATCTTCGGATTACATTGTATTGGCATAATACTGCATAATATTAATCTAATTTACTGCAAAGTATTGCATAATATTAATCTAATTTTATATTTGGGTTTTATTATTATTGGCTAATATTATTTCAATTTCATCTTAAACTAATTGATGTAATCTTGGGATTAGATTATATACTTGAATTTTAGGAAAGCTTTTGATACTTTTGCTCATGGAAGACTACTGTACGAATTGGAGCAGTATGGCATTAAGGGCGAACTGCTGCTTTGGATAAAGGGATGGTTGAGTGGAAGAAGACAGAGTGGTAATCAATGGACACTGCTCTTCATGGACTAATGTTATTAGTGTAGTCCCCCATAGTTCGGTGTTGGGCCCATTGTTTACTGTGTTTATTAATGATATTGATGAAGGTATATCAGGTTTAATGTCTGCAGACAATACGAAGGTAGGCAGGATTGTTAATGACACTAATGACAGTACGCTACTGCAACAGGATCTAGAAAAATTGACCAGATGGGAAACTGAAGTTTAACATTGACAAATGTAAAGTAACCACAGAGTAACATACCAATTGTGAGGTACTACACTCAAGACAGTGGAGAATGAATAAGACCTGGGGGGTATTTGTGCAGTCGGATATGAGGTTTTCTGAGCAGTGCAGATAGGCTGCAAAAGTAGCACTTTGTGTCTTGTCAATGATGTACAGAATTTTTTCTAGCAGGGATAAGGAGGTGATTATCCTCTTGTATAAGAAGACAATGGTCAGGCTAAGGCTACACCTTGAGTACTGTATACAGGTCTGGAGGCCTCATTTTAGGAAGGATGCAGAGCTGCTGGAAAAAGTGCAGAGAAGGGCAACGAGATTGGTGAATGGAACAAAGGGTTGCTCTTACGAAGAAAGGCTTAAGGTCAGCAATGTGCAGTGTCTGGTGCCTAGTCTGCAGAGGTCCCTCAATCAGACACCCTCTGAGAGGATCTGATTGAGGTGTATAAGGCCTTGAATGGTTTGAGCAAACTCAATGCTGATGGAATTCTTCCTCTTGCCCAAATTAATCGCCTGAGGGGACATAAATTCAAATTGAGGAAAGACAGATGTAAAATATATGTGAGGAAATTTGCTTTTAACCAGCGAGTGGTTGATTGCTGGAATAAATTTCCATCTGTCGTTGTGGAAGTTGGTTTAAATAAATTCAAGGCCCACAGACAAACGTTTGGAGTGAATGGGTGAAATGGAAAGTTTTTTTTTTTTTTGGCTGATGCAATACAGTATAAGCTTGCTTTCTTGCATCATATGCTTTTACTAATGCTAATTTCTTCTTAATTTAATTGTTTTAATCTTGGAATTAGTATTGACTAATATTAATCTAATTTCATCTTAGTATAATCTAATTTAATATTAGATTAGATTAATTTTAGTCTAATCTAATATTAATCCAATTTCTAATCTAATATTAATCCAATTCCTAATCTAATATTAATCTAATTCATAATATCCTGAGATTAGATTAGTATTAACTAATCTAATCATTAATCTAATCAATTTAATCCAATTTCATCTTAATTTAATTCATCTAATCTTGGAATTAGATTAGTATTAGCTAATATTAATCTAATTTAAATCTTACGTAATCTGATCATTAATCATTAAGTAATCCCAACCATATATAATCTCATCTGTTATTATAAAAAATTTCGTTATTTAAAATTTTGGAAAGACTGATCATACCTTGTTCTCTTTTCTGTCTCTTGTTTTCCACTTTTCTTCGTGCTACCATCTCGCGACCGGCATAAGCATTTGTTGATGATATCTTCTGGAACAAAAGAAGTAAGCAAGCTTACCTCATTAAAGAAAATTATACTCCTTTAAAAAGAGGCTAAAGTTCTCTTTATTATTAATAATACATCTCTATTTAATTAGCATGATGGGTTGAAAGATGATTTTCGAGATTGAAATTGCCCTTGCCAAGGCTAATTGTGGTATCTCGGATAAGTACTGGTAATCACAGATTCTTATTCAACTCTTATCGCTCTGTCTTGTTGTTATAACCGAAGAGTGAACATCTTCTTTAACAAATCTCGGGGATTCCATATATTTTTTAAACAAGCAGAGAGAAAGCTCATAGTTTACATGTCCAAAATGCTAATGCTAATTCAGATGAAATTTTAATAATTCTTTTAATAAAACTTATTCATTTTTATCAGCTCCATGTTAGTGGCGAAACTACCATACTTACCTCAAGGCAGTATTCCCAATATTTTCTGAAGGAAGGAGGCTAACGTACTGTTCAAATCCATATTTTGTTTATCGTAAGGAGAAAGAAATATTGTCCTTTTAGTCGCTCTCTGGAACAGCCACTGCTACCAGAACAGGACAGCGCACGAATCCAACGCCCCCCCCCCCCGTTCATGAATCTTGCAAGGAGGGACAGAATTCGTAGTTTCGCTACTGCTCCATGTCAAGATGACATAAACTGAAATGCATTTTACGATCTATCTATTATAAGAAGGAAAAATTTTCAATAAGTGGAAAGAAAAGAAAACATACATTGATCCCGAGAAGGTTCTAGATGCCGACGCACAGCAGGTGCCCGGGTGCCATGATCAAAATGCCAGTGCTATGTTGCCTGCTCATTGCAAGATGATGAAAGAATTGTCTTAGACAGTCTTTCTAATAATCCATATTTATCCTATACCCCACTTTCCCAAATACCATTAGAAATAGCAATAGGGGTTGCTAAAAGTAGAATTGATCTGGATCGCTATTTTACCACTGTATTAACCTGTCCTATGTGAACATGAGTATGTAAATAAAATTAGAAGAAAAGATATCAAAGAACGATGGTTTCGTGGTAGAATACTCGTCTCTCGCGAGGGGTACACGGGCTCAATTTCTGGGTGATCCGGTTTCCTCTTATTTCATAATAATATTTTATGGTAAAAGCGTTGCCATACAAAAATTGGACCATCCATCGTTGTCAGTTCATTTTTGCGGAATGATGGGATTGTGTTGGAATAATTTTTCATATTATTCGGTGAATGATTATTGTCTTCTCAATAATTAATGTTATTAAATTATTAAAACTGTCCAAAACTGTCACATAGCGTCTATAAGAAAATATTGCATATTTACGTACCTCTTCTAATTTCATATTGATCTTCAGTATAATTTCGCGTAGGTTCTAAAAAAGCTTCCATAATATGAATTTCTGACTTTTTTGAAACTGGTGCCCAGTTTTTACCCCACCACTCATTGCGAGTGTTGGTAGATGGCTCTCTGTCTTCTAACTTCTCTACCAATTCTGGATTTCCCAACGTTCAGTTCTTTCTCCCACTCTTTTTCTTCTGTATATTAATGACCTCCTTCCACTGACCGGAAATCCCATCCATAGTTCTGCTGATGATAGCACATTGCATTTCACCTTCTAGTTTGAGAAACCTAGCCCTGAACAAACAGCTTCAACTTTATGAAGTTAGACTCATCTCTAACAGGGTCTTTCCACTCTCTGTCTCATTGACGTTCTGTTCCTGCTGCATTCTACAGATACTTCCATGGGCACTGTTCTTCTGAATTGGTTTCTATAATTCCCGCCGCTCTCTCTTCCAAAGCAGTCCGAACACGTGCCGCGACCAGCCAACGTCCTTTTACTGTCTAACTTCAAACTCACAGAACCAACTTTTCATCTTCCTCATTTATTCATTCAACTTCCGTTTTCTGGAACAACCTTCCTTCATACGTATGTCCTGAATATTACAATCTACAGAAGTTCAAGTCTAATGTCAACAAGTATCTTCTTTCATCTTTTCAACCTTCAATCCATGCTCCGTACTAACTACTGGTTCTAACCCTTTTGTGTTCGGAATTCTTCATAAATAAAAGGAAATTTTTCTTTAATTTTACATAAAAAATTAACATTTCATAATTAATTTAACTCTGAAATGAACTTAATCTTTGTTGAAAATTTAAATGTTTTTAAATATTTTATTTTCATTTATTTATTTTAATTTAAAATTGCATTACTTCGTCGTCTACAACACAAGATAATTATTCCTAAAGAAATAATGAGCTGACTTCGAATTTTAACAAGCAATTTTAAAAATAAAAAAAAAATCCGTTAGTTTTTTCAGGACATTTCAAGGTTTTATAGTTAAATCTGAGAACCCTAATTACTTATTGAGCGGGCCAATTTAAATCAGTGACGCTCATTTATTTCAAAATGCTTTTGTTTTCACTTTCTGTCATGGGATCTTAATGTGGACAGCCTCTACTGCCATCTAGCGGTTGAAACCATACGGACAGGTGCAATATTTCTTGTTGTGACGTCAGAGATGCTGCTTGCGGGTGGTCGATATAGTCCAGCATGTGTTCATTTGGCTGATGCTGGTAGCTCTTTGGCTTTTCTGCTCACAATGTTCCCGCTTTTGTATTTTGCTAAATTTTCTTTCCAGCTCCCATTTATTCTGTTTGATTAATTACGTCCTCCCTGTTAGTTTGGAGCTCATTTTGCCCCTGCATTTTGGATAACCAGGACACGCATAGTTGTAATAGTGCTTCGAAGCTACGCTAGCATCGCATGGAAACGGGGAGTACCGACATTTCTCAGAATAACGATTGATTTGGCGAGAAAATGATGTGTCGAACGTTATGGATGATTGAGGACCACGGAAGGATTTAGTGTATTTGGTTAAGAGATGCAGGTAAGACTGTTTTAATATTTTAAGGCTGTTGAAAAGGTATGGGTGAATAAGGCAGAGGGTTTCTTGACGTACGCGGAAGCGATCGTCTGTCTGTGTGTGTGTTCAGTGGTTGACATTTTCACAAAACCGCATCTGAGAGCATCTTTTTTCCCGGCATGCGTAGGTGGTAATACTAGTACGCATTGCTGCAATCATAACTGATAACTTATCAAAATTATCTGTCAGCTATACTCTGTGGAATCATTAACGAGAAGTATTATAGTGGGTTACTGCCGATAATGTCTTGTTTGTTCAATTTCGCTGGCGAATTGGTAATTGGGTTCATCTCTCTTGCTTCGAAGTTATGTAATAAATTTCGGGGTCTTTCCTCCCTCTTCCTCCCTTGTGTATGTGTGTATTTTATTAAGGGACGTCTTTTCATTAGAGGGAATGAAAGTTATCATACACAGAAGTCATATTTGTTATTTAGAGATTAAAACTGCTTTGCATATATGTCCAATGTTTATTAAGATTAATTCAGTTCTTTAAGTCGAACCTTAAGTTGAGTTTATATATTTTTAAAACTATGTGGATTCGCAGGCTCACATATTTATTCTATAAATTATTTATATCTTTGAACAACATTTTGATTAAGGATCTGGGTTAAGTTGGGACACAGGGTGAGTCCTATAAAATATCTTTCGAGATTTGAAACCTTGAAGTTCTCAAGGCAATTATTGGGAAGTTTAAATTTTGAAATATAGCCGTTAATAGTGTGAATAATTATATAGTGTGCGTATTCCATGATTTGATTTCTAGATGAGCTCCATGCACGTTTATACCCAGACTGGCTAACTCGGCCACGATGTGAGAAAAGTTTCTGTCGATTATTTTGTTGCCTTTTTTGTACCAGTTCGTTTATTTGCCTTAATAATAGTCATCCGCCACCTAGTGATGCAAATTCTAACTATGAAATCATGCATAAATTACCTCAGATATCTAGAGCGAATCTCCAACAAATAGTTTGAGTGATATGTCTTGAAACCCGGAAGTTATTTTATAATCTGTATAACTTCAAGAAAACAAAGTGGCTGTAACATCTTAAATACGAATGAAATACATGCATTAAAAATAAATATTAAAAGCAGTTAACATCGTGTTAATTAATAAAAACACAATGCATCTGCATAAAATAGTGTCATGATACTATCGGAATAAGAGATCAAGTTCAAATCGTTAAGGCAAATATTAAAAACTGGTGGTCCTAACGAAGGACGTCGTGGAACACCAGCAGTAAACTAAATTGTACAAGTTGCAAAACTAATATAAATAACTTGTTAGAAGAGAAAATATATAATGGAACAGTCAGTTAAAGGAGAAAGGATATTGTAAAAATTGAGTTTTATCTTTTACTAAATTATGAAAAACTGCATCAAGCTCACTGGTTGTATAGATATAATGTTGTATAGAGAGGAGATACAAAAATATTTAACACATCAAATATATAAAGCATTTTAAAAATACTATTTAAATGAAAAATATGACAATAACTTTTACATATCCCTTTGAATGACTCTTGGGAATTTGGATCAAATGTGCAAATTTGAAATTAGAAGGATAACTCAATCAGAAAGAAATAATAAAGGTTCAACTGAAGATTTCATTCAATGTTTCTAGAATAAAGGTGGAATTTTATTAGGTTTGTTATAATATCATTTGTTATTTTATTTCAGCATTTGTTGTAACGCGTGATATTTTTTAATTCCTTGAGAGCTCAATTTAAATCGGCCCGTTGTAATCAACGTGTATTTTATGTAGCCAACCAATAGAATAGTTGGCTGCATAAAATTAACTGAATCAAAAATAAGATTTATTTAGTCAAAATTCTTTGAAAAAAAAAGTTGAATTGTAGCGTGTGGAGTGGATACTGTTATGTTTTAATTACCTGAACTTTCCGAGTTATATTTGGTATTCCTTCTGTTAAATCTTTCTAAATTAGATAAACTCCTGACGGAAGTTGAACTAATTTTAGTTGGATCGGATATGATTTTTATTTCTGTATATTAAAAGTGATTAAACAATACATTCACTGGCCAAAACATTATAAATCTTTATTCATTACCTAGTAGGGCCACCTTTATTCATTACCTAGTTGCCCATATTACAGACCGTACAAGTCGTGGCATGAATTCCTCTAGTTATCTGAGGGAGTCTAGCTCCAGATTCAACCATTCTTCCATCAGGATGTATATCATTTGCTATACTGTGGTTAGTAGAGAACTACAAAGCCTAACTGCCCTTTCCAACGTATCCCAGACGTTCTCAATTGGATTCAAATCCAATTGGAGACTTAGGCGCCTGGGGTAGAAGTTAGAAATGTTGAGAATGTTCGTCAAACCAATCAGATACAATTTTTTTACGATGGACAGTTGCGTTGTTGTCTTGAAAGCATCCATCGCAATCGGGGTAAAATTGAAGCATTGCAGGGTGAAGTTGAGCCGATACGACAAAAAGATTTGCATTGGAGATAACACGATCTACTGCAGTATAAGTGGATCCAGTGCGTATTAGCAAACATACCCCATACCATTATACCACCTACAGCTACTTGAGTGTTGGACACACACACACAAGACAGCCTGGATGCATCACACCAGACTGGCATTGGTACAAAAAAGTGTAAATCGAGACTCATCAAGAATGGCTGGCGTTGTCAGCCATTCCAGTTAAATCTTTCGATGTATTTTGTCTTCCACTCATTGTATACTTTTGAGATTTGCTTTCGGCACATCAGTGATTTCCTTTGTTTTCTCAATCGTGACTTCCACAAAACTTGCTCAAACAAAAACACCTTCCTGAAAATCGGAAATATCACCTGTCTTCCCCATGACTGGATCGGCCAAAGAAGCCTAAGGAAAGCGCACAGTGATTATTTGATACCAGAGATCTTGTCATCATACCACATGACAACTTATATTTGCATATCGTACGTTTAATTATCTGTTGACGTCAATTGCAAAATGTTTCTAATTTTTTGGCCAGTAACTGTAATAATAATGTTTGAGAATCAGTACACTATAAGGAAAATAATTCGCAGGAGAGTAAATAAACATAACATGCTCTGAAATTGTGCTCTACACCGGTCTGTAACCTGTTTCATCGCATCCAGGGTGATCTACCATCACTACATAAATAGATCCAGCTGGTGGCACGCACGAATCTATAGCAATGTTTCATCATGGAAACTCATGAGGAAGTTTCGTGTTAAATGGAAAGTTCACAAGCTATTTTATTAATGATTCAGGCATTAATATTTTTTTTCACCTTGTATTAAGCAGAGAATATTTCAATTTGAAATTTTAATCTCGTCTCAAAAGTAATTTAAAATGTTTCCAGAATTAATGACCTTTTCATTTAGCTTTTGATATTTTGGTCTGTTTGGCAAGGGTTATTGACCTCAAATACTTGTACGGAGGACAAAGCTGCAATTATCATTACTGAAGCATCCCTAAAATTTCTACATTTTAATATTTTCGAAACAATTTGCTCTTTCCCGCAGGGGTATCACTGAGAAAATTGCAGGAAATCAAGGCACACTGTCTTTACAAAAGTTAGTGGACACTCTTCTGATTGCAGGAAAAATATTGGTAATAGGCTAGCTGGAAGTCGGAAAGAAGGCTCAGGAATTAAACATTCCGAAATTGACAATTGGCAAAGTGCCAAATAAATCGAAGTCCAAAGGATGACACTAGTGGGCCAACGTGCTGTTATTTTTTTTCAATAAATTTGTTCGTAAGTATAAGTACTCGTGACTTTTTTGTAGCTCAGTGTACTATATTTGAACAAATATAAGAAATAATATACAAATTAAAATTGTAAGAATATTTAAAAAACATATCCAAATAAAATATTTACTGTCACTACATGATTTGTTTGTGTTGAGGTAGTGACTTTTCGCTTCATTTGATGTTGACTATATAAGTATGGCGGAAACGGAACTCGATACGTATTTCGCATTCAATGCGTGTGATTGGTTATCAAGTCGCGTTCGTAAGTCTATTCACTACAAGAAAAATGTCGATGCATTTCTGTATCACGCAGTAGCAGTAACTCGTATCACGCTATTGGAGATCATTTCATATTTTCTAAACACTGATAACCAGTATCCCATTTTCAGACAAACCAATGAATAAAGATGGCGAATTGTAGTCTTATTTTAAATGAAACATCATGTCTATCGTATATTCTCAACTACCCAATTTGAAAAGGAGAAAGAAATCGAAAATATATACATTAGTACTTTTTATTCTTTCGTGATCGCTCTCCTGCCATTGATGATGACAAAGATAATCATTGTACGTTCAGATTACGTTCACTGGAATTACTCCGGTTTATTGGCTTTTTTTTTTTTTTCTTTTTTTTTTTTTTTTTTTTTGGTCAAGTGAATCACCCGTGCTTGGGGCAACGTTTTTCCCATTTAGGAGGATTGAATGAGGGATATAATTTGGTGTGCCAAGTTGTCATTCTCATTAATCTTTTTGAGAAAAGAAAGTGATGCGGTGGATTAGAGAGCAAAACATAAAGAAAGAGCTAGGGTAACAATCAGGGCTTATGGATATAAATATATATATATATATATATATTTTTTTTTTATGTGGAAATGTTTAAATTGGGACAGTTATTATAACTAAAGTAGATATTATAACCGGAGTAGTTATGGAGTGTAATCGTGACATTAAGGGCGGATTAAGGAGATCTCGATCACAAACATTTCTTAATTTTAAACAAGCTTCGACCGCATTAAACTTCTCATCGGGCACAGCGCATGTACACCAGGTAGCGCGCGTGCATTTTTCTTTTTTGTAGGCTACAGAGGGGTAAATTTTTAGGCGCATCAGCAACTTAAATTGTACTGCGCGCCGTATATATTATTTCTGTAAATTGCGTGTGTTCGATGGCGGTGTCTGTTTACTGGATGAAAAACCCACGTTTTCTGGAGATAAAAGTCGTGCTACCGTCTCCTGAGACCAACTAACTCAGCGACGTTGTCAAAAAGACCCATAAAACTTCCCTTTTCCACTTGGTGTGGGAGGACGGTTCTTATATGCACTATGCTACAGCGAGGGCTTGAAAATAGAACTGTTGCCTAATGAACAAACACCACATTTCACAATCACGTTGTATTAAGAGAAAAGTTGTTGTAGTAGGGTTTCAGGAGCATCAGCGATTAAGGCAATATTGCTTCGAGTATATTGTTTATATTACAGCCTTAGCTTAACGTCTGTTCCAGGAAAATAATGGAATCATTGGTTAAAGAAGTAATGCAGGACCATTTGGACAGGCATGCAATTATACTGCAATCACAGCATGGATTTGTCAAGGGGCGGTCTTGTCCAAGCAATCCGATGAGTTACTATGATGCAGTGACCAAGGAGCTGCATGCAAAAAATAATTTAGACATCATATACCGGTACTTGGATTTCAAGAAGGCTTTTGATACTGATGCAAAACTGGAGCTGTTGTTGTTATTTGGTTTTTAGGAGCATTAGCAACTAAGGCCATATTGCTCCGGGGATATGCGCTGGTCATTCCCTGACCTTTCCGCATCCTCCGTATTTGGTGGATCACGGGCTCGAACCCCGGTCTAATCAAGAAGTGTGTGCTACGCACTGCTGCTCCTGCCCACCTGGCTACGGAGGCACCAAAACTGGAGTAAATTGGCATTAAGGGAAAGTTACTGCTATGGATAAAGTGATGGTTAAGTGAAAAAAAGACAGAGAGTGGTTATCAGTGGGCAATACTCTCCATGGACTAATGTTATTAGTGAAGTCCCCAAGGTTCAGTGAGGGGTCCATTGTAATTTTCAATATTTATAAATAATATTGACCAGGCATAACGACTAAGTTTGCAAATGATACAAATGTTGGCAGGGTGGTTAAGGACAGTGATCAGGGTGAGCTGCTGCCACAAGATCTAGAAAAATTGAGTCTATGGGCTGAGAAATGGCAGTTGAAGTTTGAAATTGGCACATGCAAGGTAATACATATCGGTTGAAGTAACCCCAGAATAACTTATCAATTGTGTAGCTACACTCAGGATAGTGGAGAATGAAAAAGACATTGGAATAATTGTGCAGTCAGGCATGAAATTCTCTGAGCAGTGCAGACAAGCTGCGAGGACAGCTCATGACGTTTTGTCATTAATATACAGAAACTTTGCTAGGAGGAATAACAAGGTGATTATGCCTTTGCATAAGGCTATAGTTAGGCTGCATCTTGAGTACTGTATACAGAGAAGGGCAACCAGAAGGGAACAAAAGGGCGATCTTAACTTGAAAGACTTCAGTTTTGCAAATTATAGCGTCTCAAGACCCGGCACCTGCGGGGAGATCTGAGTGAGTTGTTTAAAGCCATGAATGGATTGAGTAAGCTAAAATGTTAATATCATTCTTCCACTTGCTGATAAGAGGGCTTAATTCAAGTTGAGGAAGGATGGTTGCAGGATAGATATGTGGAAGTTTTTCTTGAGCCAACGGGTAGTTGATTGTTGAAACATTCCATCTGTGTTGTGGAAGTGTATGGGTTGAATAAATTCAAGGAAGAACTAGACAAACTCTTGGAGGGTACAGATGGGAGTACTGTGTAGGTTTTTTTTTTTTTTTCCTTTTTTGGCTGATGCTAATATAAGCTTGCTTTCTTGCATCATTTGCCATTATTACTACTACTACTACTGCTAATAAGTGGTAGTAATTTGCTTGTTTTAGGGTGATCATAGGACCTAAACAAAACCAAGATATTGCTATCCAAACCATTTTTGATCTTCCTCCATGTGACTGTTGGCACAAATGTCAAAATTATGCACTTCCTCTGGCATTCTCGAAACGTAAACTGTCCCTGGTGTTGGAAAAAGTGTGAATGATGATTCGTCTAAAAAAATATGACATGTTTCTAATCATCAAGTGTTCGGGTTTGTTTGTTTTTTTTTCCACCTTACACCATTGCATCTTCTTTCTAGAATTACCATCATTAACGAGTGGCTCTGCCATAAATTTCGGCTTTGTGAAGTTCTTACCGAAATGTTTTCTTAGAAACTGGATTGCTGAGTCACATTAATTTTTTTATGTTTTCAGGCTACAATTCTTTTCAATGTCCGATAGCCTCTTTCAATCAGCTACAATTTTCTGTAACAGTTTGCCCTATCTGATTTTGTTTTTGCATAATTAGTGAATGCAGACTTATGGTTGTTCTGGATACATTAAAAAAATCACAGCTTTAGTTTTCCGATGAAGTTAATTTTTCATTTCGACAGAACAGGACAATGAAAAGGTAAAACAAGGATGTGCAAAATGAGAAGGGGTGCACTGGGCTCCAATACAGAGGAAGGGTCTTGTGGGCAACAGAACCACCCCGCAAGCTTCATGAGAAAAGTAGTTGCAGAGAAAAAAAGACCACGTGGTAGCACTGCCTAATATCCTTCTTCAGCGAAACACTTAACTCACAGCGGTACCTGCATATCTTCAAAATGACTGTCTATCCCAAAGGTGGGCAACCTTTTTTGAATAAAAGGCCATATTCATTTTCGGAAATAGTGGAAAAACCGCATCGATCCTTCGAACCACTACTTACAAAGTAAAACACTTAATTATCAGTGTTTAATTATATTACATATAACTATAGAAAATGCAAATAAATTTCAATAAAACATACATATTTACAATATTCTCACCATAATACATCCACCTACATTTTATATGAACACAAAATTTAAAAAAATATAATTATAAAGATAATAAAAAATTATTTTCTAAATTGTTATTCAAATGAAAATTTATAGCAATTATTTAACATTCTCTCTGTGTATTATACAAGAATAATTAGAAAAAACTGTACTATTGTAAAAAATAATTTAATATGAGTTAACTAATGAGTTGAAGATTTGATGCTTTGGTGGTTGAGTTGTTTACCAAAAAAGATGTCTCGGCTGAAACCACTTCGATTGCACATTTTTAATGAGCTAAACTCATCAGAATGCATTGGTTTCAGCCGAAACATCTTTTTTGATAATTAACTAATGAGATTTTTGGGTTTGTTTTTTATTAGATAACAACTGGATATTAGGCTCCATTTTATTGTAGGCAACTTGAGTTGGTCTTCTAAATGAATATCAGATATCTGAGTCCTTAAATGACTTTTAATTTGTGTAAGGTATGAAAAAGTTGATTCGCAACAAAAAAAAATCGTAGTTGCAAAGCAAGACAGCAGTCGACGAGCATGTTGACATAAACGTGGGTATTCAACTGCATTTTTCCATATTTCAATAGGATCTTTATTTGTATCAAAAAAAAAGTCTTTATCATATTATCTTCTCCTAATTCAATTAATTCCATCTGTAGTTCCGTGGGTGCCGTTAGGATATCAACTAAATGTGGCTCATACGCCAATTTCATTTCTAAAGTATGTTCTTCCAAATCAGAAAATCTATCATTGTATTCTTCAATTAGCGTGTCCAATACGGTTATGTAGTCTTTGAAAGTGTCACATACAACATATTTCTGCTCCTTTAACATATTTTTTAAACGAGGGAAATGTTCCCCAGATATTTCTGATTTAGAGAAAAGAGTTTGTAAAAAATTAATTTTTTTCGAAATACCTGAATTTTTTGCCACATGTCATATTATATGTCTTGTTTTTCCCCGCAAATAAACATTTAATTCATTTTGCTTTTTCATAATATCACACAAAAACGCAGCATTTCTACAAAATTCTTCATCTAATAAATCACATTCTTGTTGTTGTTCCTCGTAAAATGTTTTAATTTGTTCTCGCAAAGGCAAAACTTTTACTAAAATTTGTCCTTTTTAGGGCAAGTCGACATTATATGTCTCATCATCCAATATAAGCATGCTTCGAAATTGGCGATGTCTTAAAGCATTTACTCGAATAAAGTTAACAATTGCAATAATTTGTCCAAAGTATTGCTCAATGTAGAGGATTTAGCGCAAAGGTTTTGTTGGTGTAATATACAGTGGAACGAAATTAACTTTTCTAAATTGGGCTTTTCTTGTTTTAACAATGAAACGAATCCTTCTCGCTTTCCTCTCACAGAAGGTGCACCATCCATGCATACACTCACCAGGTTACCAAGGTTTAGTCCTCTCTCGAGACACATTTCTTTAAAGTTGTTAAAAATATCAATTCCACGAGTCCTTCCAGTGAGCGTACCCAAAGCCAGTAGTTCCTCGTAACGATGAAAATCTTTAGTTATAGCACGAATAAAATATAATATTTGAGTAGAGTCATTTCTATCAGTGGTTTCATCTAACGCTATTGAAAAATATACATCTTTGGAGTGAATTATTACCTGAAGTTGTTCTCCTACATTCTGTCTATTAGTTATAGTTTTTCTTGAGGGAGGTAATTGTATTTATCAACTTTTTCCAGATCTAAACATCCTACTGCTTCAACGATACATTCTTTTATCATTTCGATGTCACTATATGGCTTGCCTTTTTTTCCAGGTACATGCGCTATTTTGTATGTAACATCGGTTGCAGAAGTTCCTTGCTTAATAAAAGCACCAAAAGCCTTTTCCTGGTGCTGTTTTTCTTTCTTCATTTTTTGAAGTGCAGATTTACGAGCTTCTCCTTCTAATTTTACATATTTATGGTTCTTGTGAGATAGGTTCTTGGTTCTTGTGAGATAGATAATATTGATTTGCATTGTATTTTTTTAATGTTGTTAGTGCTGTATTACATATCAAACAAACCATTTTGTCTTTCACAGAAATATGAAAATACTGCATCTCCCAATCTTCTTTAAATGTTCTGTTTTCTTCATTCAACTTCCTTTTAACTTTTTGGACACGATGGGCAATCTAAAAATTAAGCAATTGCGAAATCAAACGTAAGAAATTACAGGATTACAAAATTCTAGACAAGAATACATACGGTTGTCAAAATATTCACATAAAAGCCACAGATAAAAAATCACGATGTCACAATTTAAATTTTAAAATAAAAAAACTATTTTCGTCAAATTATTAACTCTGTTAAAATATTTTTTTTTTATTTTAACAAACTTAACAGAGGATTAGAATTTTTCTTTTATTAAATAGCTTTCGTTTTTTATCATTTGTGGTACATAAAAACGATTTTTAAATAAATAGAAAAAGTTAAACGTGATATATTTTACTTTTTAGATCAAAAAATTTGTATTTTCCTTTTTTAATTATCTGAATAATGTTATCTGAATATTGTGAATTATATTGTGAAAAAAATATATAAAGTTTTTTATTATTAAAATGTTTTGAATATTTAATTTTTAAAAATATTAGTTTAAAAGTAGTAGGATTATTTAATGATTTTATTTCATCTTTGTGTGACAAAGGCCGCACATAAGATCTTAGAAGGGCGCGGGTTGCCCACCCCTGGTCTATCCCAACTTGACTTCCCGTGAACACCCAGTGGTTTATGTAAAACGCTACCAAACCACATAGCACTAATGTTGTGTTGGGTTTTTTGCACACTGCTTTTGGGTGTCACATATTACCACGCCATTTTCCTGATAGTCATAAATGCTGATATTTTTGGCTATCTCTTTGAATCTAGATTCGAACCCATGGGACTTTTTTCTTGTGGGGAATTTTTGAAAGACTTGTTTCGTAGAAAACCTGTTATATTAATGGACTTGAGAGCCATGATTGTTCAGCTGTGTCACAAAACTGATGGAGATCTATCGTCGTATCATCACAAACATTGGTCTACCCCTTCAGGAACTCGTTTGTCAAAATTGAAAACATACTGAGGACAGGCGGAAAATAAGAATGTTTTCCAAGAATCTGAAGATTGATGAATAAGTTTCTTAGGAAACATTTAGATGAGAGCAATTTTTAAGGATTAGACCTTAAAAATTGTTCAAACCTCGCAGTTGTTAAAGTCTGTTTCAGGCGAGAGTCGTGTGGTTATTTCCTATCGAAAATTGTGGGTTTTCATCCCAAAAAAGTGAGAACCGGCCAAACAAGCCCTTTCCACAGAAGTTGGTATTGTAACGGTATTGTAACAGCTTGATCTGGGAAAAATAGTGTCAGCGATTGCCTTCCCGTTCTATATCTTTATCAAAGCCCAACAGATCCACCCACCGTGAGATGGATTAGAAATTCGTCTCAGTTAACAAGTGTTTTCCTAGAGAGAAATGTCCTCGTTGGTAGCACAGCTGATAGAATCGCCGTCTCCCCACACCCGGTGGAAAAGACCTGAGTTCGAGTCCCGTCGATGATGGGAGGAATTTTTATCAACCTTTTTCACAACATGGCTGAGTTAGTCGGTCTCAGGCAAGGGTAGCATGGTTTTTTCTCCCGGTAACTTGGATTTTTCGTCCTGCCATCAGAAAATCCACCACAGAACACAAACAATTTACAGACAGTATAGACGGAGCAATATGGCCATAGTTGTTGATGCTCCTAAAACCCTACTACAACATCAACAACATCCTGGAGAAAAGGAGATGTATTTCGACATCTGTATTGCAAGCCAAAGGCTTAAACTGTACATCCAACACACTTCTGGAAACCTAGTGTACTTCTTGCAGGTCTTTAGCTCGTGGGACTTCTGCAGACATCGAGTTTTAACATGCAGGCTCTCATCCGTAACGTAATGTTATTCAGATATGCCAGGGTTTTCATTTTCTTTTATTCTTTCTTTCTTTCTATCTGCATTGTGCGTGATAAACAACAGTAGTTTCTACGTGTATGGCAGCAACAGCTACTTGCCAATTTTCTTCCGCTGTGTGGTCAGAAAGAAAATGAAGATAGGATTGTACAACTTCAGCAATGTCACAATTCTCCGCCTTTATCATGTCCACGTGAGAAGAATGTTACCCCCGAAGAAAAGGACTTTACTAAATGGATTAGCCGTAATAGGATTACGTGACTATTTGCTGATTTTGGGTGATGTTAAAAGCTTGTCTAAATTTATGTATCGGGAAAGGAGATTAGCGGGCGCATTTCTGTTGCTGGTTTCTGCTGAGAAAGTAAAATAGAAATTGTTATCCGCTTGCATGATGACCAAATTAGAAAACACTCGTCTATCCAACTCGTTTCTTATTTTTAGGACTTCAATACGCCTTGAAAGTACTAAAATGCAACCAGTTGGTTTTATTGCGTAATTTTATCAAAGATCCTAAAATAAATGGCTGGAAGTGCACACTGCACTAACAAAAGTCGTGGAATAGTTTTAGTTATGAAAAAAAAATGAACAGAGCCAACGGGCTAATGGTAAGCGCCCACGCTTCAACCATGGCCGTGGTGAATGTAGGCTGTTCCGCCTTTTTCCAGCCGATAGATGAAAAACGTTGGAACCGTTGACCATGTATCTGATAGGATACTATGATGTAGTAACACATACTTGGATTTTAGGAAATCTTTTTATAATGTTGCACATGAAAGACTGTGTGGCATTAAGGGCAGGTTACTACTATGAATAAAAGGGTTGTTGAGAGAGAGGAGACAGAGAGTAGCTATTAATGGACACTGCTCTTAATGGAATCCCTCAGGGTTCGGTGCTGGGCCCACTGTTGTTTTCTGTATTTATTAATGATATTTATGAAAGTATATCAGGCATAATGCCAAATTTGCAGATGATACAAAGATTAGCGGAGAAAGGGTTAATGACAGTAATCAAGGTAAAGTATTGCAACAATATCTAGAAATTAGGGAGAATTTCTGAAAAATGGTAGGTGCAAAAGTTTAGGCGCAGCAGAAATTGCCCATATTGTGCTGTATATAATATGTCTGTAAATTGCATGTGTTCTGTGGTCGATTTTTTTTTTTTTTCTTTCTTTTTTGCTGGAATTATACCCGAATTTCCGGAACAAAAGAACATGTCACTCTCGTCTGAGATCAACTAATTCAGCAACGTTTTGAAAAAGAGCCATAAACATTTCTTGCGTAAGTGATGGGATTCGAACTGAGGTCATTTCCAACACCGATGGGGAGGGGAGGATGGTGATTATAACAATTGTGCCACCCACGAATGAAGATGGCAGTTGAAGTTTACATTGATAAATACAAGTTACTACATACGGATAGCAGTAATCCTAGATAAACGTACCAGTTGTATGGTACTACACTCAAGGTAGTTGAAAATGAAAAAGATCCGGGGGTTAGTTGTGTAGTCAGATATGAAGTTCCAGCTCATGCGGTTTTGAGAATGATATACATGAACTTGCTAGCAGGGATAAGGAGGTGATTATCCCGTTGTATAAGGTAATGGTCGGGCCACATCTTCAGTACTGCATATAGGTCTGGAGGCCTCGTTTTAGGAAGGATGAAGTGCAAATGGAATGGGTGCAGAGGACAGCAAGATTGGTGAAAGGGAAAAACGGTAGTCTTACCAAGAAAGGCTTCAGTTCTGAAAATTGCAGCGTCTGGAGACTATTCACCTGCGGGGAGATCTGATTGAGGTGTTTAAGGCTTTGAATGGATTGAGGAAGTTCAGTGCTGACAGCATTCTTTCCCTTGCTTAGACTACGCACACACACATATGAGGTGGCATTAATTTAAGTTGAGAAAGGATGGTTGGAGAGTAGATGTGCGAAAATTTGCTTTCAGCCGGCGAATAGTTGATAGTTCGAACAAACCGTCATCTGATTCATCAGTACCAGCTCTTGGCCAATTCAGCAGGTTGCCATTGTCGAGTGGCAATGCGCACACACACATTTTCTCCACATGACATCCAGCTATCATTCTCCTATGAAATTCTGTTAGCTCTTTTTCATGTGCTCATCACCTTTATATATCAAAATATTCGCATATTGCCTACACTCAGAGGGACGTCTCAACTTCTGATAGTGTAGTCTATTTTAATTGAAGTCAAATTATATTATTTATTTATCTATTTCATGAAAAAATATTTATTTTTAACAATTCCAGCAAATATTATCCATTATTAACTGGCAATTTTGATACAAACTGTAACAATGTTATGCCTGGGTGCTGCTGCTACTACCTGCAGTCATGCAGTAATTAAACAGCCTGATAGAAAATGTCTTATTCTGACTGCCATTACACCACCTTGTGCGAGGTTCGACGCTATTTTGCTCCGCAGAACGAGTATCGGCTTTCAAATTCATTCTATTTTTTATTTATTTATTATTATTATTTTTTTTTTTTTTTGTATTTTTATTATTTCCCTTTAGCATTTTCTTTTGTTTGTTCAGGCTGTTTAGTTACCGCATGGTTGCAGGTAGCTGTAGTGCCTCGCACTTTTTGCCTAATTCTTTTAACGATGAAGCTTGTTCGTGACATTCGTGCTACTTTCCACTCGTAAAGCACTGTTACATTTTACTTGAATTCTCCATCTGTCTTTGTATTAATAATTTGTGAATGATTTCTAATCTCAGCAGCCCAACGGTGCTAGTGCGCTGACCTTGCACGCTACTGCTACATAATAACGCGTGTCAAATAGGATTTGCCACATATGCGACCAGAGTAGCAGATCTTTACACAAATTTATATTTTAATACGATTTCCTCAACAGGTATTTTGTATTTACAATAAAATACATGGATAGAAAAAGTTACGAATATTAAAGCACTGTGAAGGATGAAAGAAGATATGCAAATACTATTTGCTATCGAGAAAATAAATTGGACTATCTTGGTCACATAATGAGAAGGGATAAATATGGAAAACTCCAACTCACCATTCAAGGAAAAAATCAATGGAAAACCGAGTGAAGGCAGACTTAGAATATCTTGGTTGGAAATCTGCGAAATTGGTGTAGATGCAGCAATGGAGAACATTCAGCTCAGCGGCTTTAAAAATTAAAATAGCCAAGATGATAGTCAACTGCTGAAAACAGAAAACGGCAAAACTAGAAGCAGAAGATATAATGCGAAAATACCATAATACCTGTGGCCAATATTTGGCCAAAACTGTATCAGAGAAGAAGTAATGATTAATATTGATGAAAGTATAAAAATCTTTGCGCGGTTACCTTCGCTGCTGTCTAATGTCAATGGGACGGATCCCGGTAAAAATGCAGGTTGATAATTTTTTACATGTGTGACATCTTTAAAAATATATATATATATATTTATTACACAAAATTTGGACCAGGAAACTGCTACATAAAGTTTTCCATCAGTTAAAATGCCAACTTTGTTGAAAATTTGAACCTGAGCTTTGTTAATATTGATGAAAAAAGATAAGAAATTGTCTTCTCTTCAAAGTAAATATCAAGTTAATTTCACTGGGAGCTAAATCAATTTTCAGGATTTGAAAATCGATCAGATTTTTTTTTTTATTGAAAAAAAATTTTTTTTTTTTCCAATTTTACTGCTAAATAAAACCCATTACAAAAGGAATCAGGTAAAAATCCTGTTTAGTCTTTGAGTTATTCAAGTTCAAAGAGCATCCCGTTCAGAGGGACATAAGCAAATTATTATATAAGATGAATGAGCTCAGAATCGCGACTCCAAACCAAGGCTTTTCTTTTTTCCTTTTCTCGATCAGAAACTGTGAAGTTTTTCTTTCATAATTTTCGCAGAAAAGTCCAATAGATTTTTAGAGTAATATTACTGGATTGATATGTAACTGAGAACCATAGCCAAGTGGTTAGGCTGTGAGAGGATACAAGTACACGTGCCTTGAGTGACAAGGGGTCAAGCCCGCAACTGCTAAATACGGTGCTGTTTCTTGTATTCTTTCTATCCTGTGACCGTGTGGTCGTCCCGGAGTATAAACAAAAAAATTATTATTGATTTAATTATGAATAAAGTGAGTGCATTTCTACGACAAACTCGAAAGTGTTCTCTTTCGCAATTTCTGGCTTCCACAGTTCATTTTCCACCTTAAAATAAAAATATTCTCCAAAATGTGCATTGAATTGCATATGCACAAGTGTGCAAAAGTGAATTGTATGTGCATAAATATGGGAAAGTGAATTGCGTGTGCAAGTGTCCTGAAAGTTGTGGGAAACTTTTATGGACTTTTTTTTTCATACAATAGCAGAATCAATCAGTCTCGGGAGAGGATAACATGGTTTTCCCTCCCGGATACACGGTTAAAATTTTGTTTCTTTTCTTCTTATTCCTGAAGAAGCTCTTGTAGAACAAGCAGAATCCAAATTTTAAGTCATTGCACAAAACGTCAAATTTCGAAGGTGGGGTAACAACACACTCTTGAAAGGTATACTTCTTTCATTCGTTTAGACTACTTTCCCGAAAATCTTGGTAGTTTCAGGGAAGCATAGAAGATAAGTTTTACGAGGCAATAGAGAATAGATATTAAGAAAGGTGAAATTCCAGTGTAATGCCTGATCATGAAACCAAAAAGTATACCGGAATTGCATATAACTCATAAAATTAAGAAAAATGTTCACTTAAATACTTCTACCAACTTTATTCCTTTATTTAAAAGGTGAAATTTGTAGAAAACGAGCCATAGCTCGAAAACTATAAAACGTAGAAACCTAAAATATTACAATCCTTTGTGTTATTTTTAAAACAACTCGTTAATTCTTTCGATGTGTTATTAAAATTTCTAATTACCGTTATTCATACAGATATCATGATTTCAGAGGGCGCTGTTGTCAATATGTGCACTTAATACCCGAGTAGGAACTACTTGGTAAATTTGCTTGGTAAATTTGCAATAATTATTCTATCATGTTGCTTAACATTTTATTTAATTTTATCATTTTAGTAAATCGTTTTATCTAATTTTATCATTTTAGTAAATCGTTTTATCTAATTTTATTATTTTAATATATCATTTTATGTAATTTTCGTTTTAGTAATCATTCATCGCTGTCAAAAGATTTTCAATGTTAAGTTAAACTTGAAATTAATATTTTTCAATACAGTATTATTAAATATCATTAAACGATAGAGGGCGTCGTTAATGTCATGTTACCAACTTACGAAGGTAAGTGAACGACAACTTTAATTCTTTGCTTGCAAAATTGGCGATATTAATGCTAGTTATAAATGAATTAATTGAATTATGTAAAGAGCAGTAAATATGCTTTCTTCTTAAACTAAACATTATATTACATGGCTGTAGATGAGATGTAAGCTTTAAATTAAATTTGGGCATTTTGCGATATTAATGCAAATGTTAATATCGTCTGTGTTATAAACAAGACAGGGCACAGTTCACTAAATTATATTGGAAATCTTGAAATACAGTATTTAATTTCGATGTTATAAATGAATCACGTGACGTAAATATCTTTCAGTAAATGAAAACGTAATATACATTGAAAATACTTTGCGATGTTAATTGATGCCGTAAACGAAAATCTTAAGCCAAAGAAAATTTTTATTTTATAAAATATTTTTAAAAATGTAATAAAAGCATTCAAACGAGACAATTTGAATTTTCCCTTATCTGTTTTGCGTGCGTTCAAAGATTCAGCATAATTTGAGGACATAGTAACACTAGGTCTACAGTTTGAGACACTTTCAAACAGGCATGCCAGCTAAGTGATGATGTTGTTGTAAGGTTTTAGGAGTGTCAGCGACTAAGACTATATTGTCCTGTGTATATTATCTGTAAATAGTGTGTGTTCTGAGGTCGATTTTCTGTTTGTACGAAAAACCCGAGTTTCCGGGAGAAAAACATTGATACCTCGCCTGAAACCAACTAACTCAGCCATTGTGAAAAATACCCATGAAAAATCCTCCCGTCAGGTTATGATGATGAATACTGGAGGAAGCAACTGCAAATCAATCACCACAGACGCTAGAAATCTTCAAACTCTCAGAGAGTATCGCAAGATATTTTGCATCTGATACAAGTGCAGAATCTGAACTTGGAAATGAACTATAGTTGTTGTTTAAGGGTTTTAAGACACAAGGGTATCAATGGCCAAGATGTATCTCCAAGTTTTTAATGTAAATCGAACATTTTTTAAAATTTTATCAAATCTGATTTGCCGAATAAAATTAAACAGTTCATCTACATTCGCAGAATTGTCTAAGATCTGTTGAAGGGTAAGTGGATTCTGGTTATTGCATGAACTCTGAAAACAAAGGAATCTGGAATTTCTGAATCAAGAGATACCAAAAGAATGTGTTTTACTGAAAGCTGAACTTGGCATTGAACACAGAGTGGAGGATTTTTATTTGCTAATAGATGAAAATGAGTAAGATGAGTATGGCCAATTCACAGTCTGGCAAGCATTGAACTATAGTGATGACGTGTTTAATCAAGCTCTCATCTTAATTGAGGACATGATTAGAGCTTTGGGGTTGTCCTGAATCAAATCTCTTGGCCTTCCTGGGCCACAAAGAAACAATGATCACGAGCACGCAAGTTAAATTTTTAGTGATTATAACTACAACATCGACTAGCTAACTGCAATACAACATATTGCTAAAAATGGACAAGAAAATGAACTAAGCCTAGTGCTAGACCAAAGCGAAACTTTCGAAAATAACTGAAGCAGTTTTTAATGTGTGCTAATGGAGAATGTTTTTTGTCCATCTTATTCTGTTTAAACTTCGTCAACGAGACATGACAATTTCATTAGGTATTACTGCCGCATTACCAACATGAAGAACATCTTTCAGTGTTCAAGTTCTCTTAAATCTTGGCAAGTAAAGAGGCATCAAACTACTACATTTCCAGGAGCACCGACAAAGCATAGGTTGTATAGGAGTGCTAACTCACTCTGTCGAATAAGTGCACGATGTGCTTGGATGAGCGTAGCCCACATATCCAAAGTTCTCTGGTACGGGCATCCTTTTTTCTAATCTCACTACTTGCGTTGCCCGTGTTTGAACCTTTTAAAGAAACTATGCTTCTTCAATATTCTTCTTCAGGAATGGCCTCCATTCCTGACCACATTATTCAAAATGAGGGGACCTCATATTCAAGAATCGGCAAGTAAACGTCTTTTAAACAGCTTTATTGAACGTATAAGTGAATCTCTTGATGTATTCAAGTACATAACACCCCCTTCTTAAAAGTTTCCAAAATGTGAGAAATAAATCGTCAAAACTGTTGCGACAAATAAATGTTTTATAAACGCAGCATTATTGAACATATAAGTGAATCTCTTGATGAATCTAAGTACCTTATACGCCTTCTTAAAAGTTTCCAAAATGTGAAGAATAAAAGAGGTGTTGGAAGAAAACAACACCCCTAAGTTCTTGTGATGGGATTCCCATCTAATAAATTAATTATAATTAATTTATTACATGGGAATGTAATAAATTAATTATTTTTAAATAATTATTTATATTTATTTAAATATAATATATTATCTATATTTATTTATTTATACTTATTTATAAGGATGAAAGATCTTTTTCTTTCTAGGATTCTCATAGGTTACCACAGTAAATTTTAAAACGTTGATAGTTTCTGTCGTATGCCATTGTGAGAATTTGTTGAGTGCCTGGTTGAGTAGGGCACAGTGTAAATCTGAGGAAACAGCAACGTTGAGCTTAATGTCATCTTCGTAAGACAATGATTTAATAGGCGATGTCTCAAAATATGTTGCTATATCTTTGATGGGAGCCCTGTGGGACACCCTTTGTTAAAGAAAAGATGTTAGAAACAGAGTTGTTGACAGAAACTTTCATAGAGTTGGAGCTTAATTGCTAGGCCTTTATGAGAGACCGAGTCGAAGGCACGACCCAGTTCAGTATAGACATCAACTTGGAGACCATCAAGTTTGGTCATAGTGTACTGCCAAGACTGGTACATATTAGTAAGTACGGAACCCTATGCTTAATGGGGTTAGTCAGTTACTTGTAGAGATAGGGACTCTCCTTCCTTGCCACCAGTCTGCACTGCACAGTTTCATGGTTGCCTGTTTGGTAACCCAACTTTCAACGCTACCGTTTTTAATTCATCCTCTTCAAGTGCATAAGTTAATTTGGGATTGTTATTTCTTAAGGATAAAAACTTCCATTTAGCAGCATCAAAACAGTTTCCGCTTATTAGTCTGCCTATCCATCTCGAAGGAACAGCGCTTGACGATGATCATTAATCACTTCTTTTTGGAATTTTTGTACCCTTCACTCACTGTACCCTTCATCGACGTCATTTAAGAAAATCAGGAACAGGAGTGGTCCCAGCAACGATCCCTGAGGGATCTCACTTCTAACCCTAACAAAGATCCACAACTGTTTTCAGGAGATACAGAAGGCTGAAGGTATAAAGCCCGGCGTGCATGACTGTTATTCATCAAATTGACTTCTCCTAACTTGGGAAAGGACAAAAGGGTATTGTTACTTAGAAAAGCTTCAGTTCTACAAATTGCAGCGTCTCGAAACCAGGCACCTACGGGGAGATCTGACAGGTGTTTAAAGCCTTGAATGGATTGAGTAAGCTGAATGTTAATGGTATTCTTCCTCTTCCACTACACACATGAAGGGGCGTAAATTCAATTTGAGGAAGGATGGTTGCAGAATAGATGTGCGGAAGTTTGCTTTCAAGAAACGGGTGGTTGATTGTTGGAACAGGCTTCCATCTGTTGTGGAAGTGGATGGGTTGAATAAATTCAAGGAAGAACTAGGCATGTTCTTAGACGGTACGGATGGGTGAACTGTTTTTTTTTTTTTTTTTTTTTTACTATATAAGCTTGCTTTCTTGCATCATTTGTCTTTACTGCTACTACACTAATACTTCCGTTTAATTTGGTGGTTCCACCTCCTGTAAAATTCGTTTCAGAATGTTTTCTTGTTGTATTATGTACAAAACTAATGGTTCAATTTTTGTTGAATGTTTGGATTCTTGAAGAAACAGCTATATAGGAGTATAACTTCTGCCCTTGAAAATATGCATCATGGTTGAGAGTACATTCTTGAACAACCTTGTAGTTTTGCTCGTATCACATTCCGTTCATCTATTTCCATTTTTTTTTTTATTTCTTAGTTCATCCTGTATGTTATAAATAATAACATAACATTGATTGCATTTATATTAAATTAACTACACTGGCGAAAAAAGTTAAAGTATAATTCGAGTTGGTCCTCTTTGGACATCTAACTGAAGTTTATGCATATAGGTAAAGTAACAGAGGAAGATGAAAATGAGAAAACAGCCATGTGCACAGCATTCTAATAGGTAATAATGGGTGTTTTTAAATCTTAGCTGCCTTGGCATTATACCTATAAACAAAAGAAAAAAGACGAAACTTTCTTACTAAATTTTAGACTCCAAAATTGGACAAAATATTGGAACTTTTGTTTCCATCAGTATAATAGTAAAATAAATTAACATGGAAGTGTTTGTCTATTCATCTTTCTTTATCATTAAAGGAAATAATAAACATAAATAAACGTGTCACCTAGATAACTCTCACTTCGTCATGCTCTGATAAAATAATTCTTATAACCAGTTTCGTGTTTTTTTTTGTTTTCTGCTCCCTTGTTTTCTCTTCTTTTTCCATTTTCCTTCAGAGTGATTTGGTAACTTTGCTTAATCCCTGCACTTTTCTTTCAATTTTTGGTTAATTGCCTACAGTATTATGAGCTTGTAGTTATTACTTCGAAGTACCAATGATTATGGAAAAAATTCCTTAAAAACACGCATTCCTGTTAAACGATCTATAACGCCATGGAACATCGTATGCAAGTCAGAGTAATGGGACTTGTTCCACTGTCTGCGCATGACTGATCATCCAATCGAAGTTGACTATTTTACGTCAATCTTGAAACATTACAAGCAATATTAATGCTGCTCTTGTTGATAAGCGCGTAACTTTTTGGACATCTTTGAAGGTTGTGGCATTCTGCGAAAAGGTACCCACAGTGGCAGTTCCGAATAAAAAAGTGGTTGGCCTTTTGTTTGGCAAAGTGCCAAGCACGACACCGACCTACTTTTCACTAACCTTATTACTACGAAAGCGAAAATTTCAGCGAAATTTCCGTGCAAACACACCGGGGGCACCCTTTGTTTCCTTCATGAGAATATGGCTTAAGATCGGATTAAGAATTATTTTTTTTTTTGTTTGTTTGTTTGTCCGGTCTTAAGTAAAGATGCAGGGATTTTTATTTCTTTAAAGAGATTGTTGTTGGGTTTTAGAAGCATCGGCGACTAAGGTCATGTTGCTCCGCGTATATTGTCTAGATATTACGTGGTCTGAGGTTGATTTTCTACTTACTGAAAGAAAAAGCTCAGTTTCCAGGAAAAAAAACCATGCTGACTTCGCCCGAGATCGACTAACTCGGCCACATTGTGAAAAAGACCCATAAAAATTCATCCCGTCATCGACGAGATCCTTAAAGAGGAACAACACTTTACAATCTCCACTTGTAATTTTGATAAACGCCCTCTCTGGTTTCTGAAATGTTGAAGTTGTTCACTGAGACGTTGGCATCATTTCTGGACTTGTTGAGGACACCACGTTTCATTCCCGTCTGTATGAACGAACCAGATCTTCGGCCTTTTCGTCATTTTTACTGATACTATGGGGATGATTTAACAACCGCTTTATGTCTTTCCTACTTTAATCTATGATTTTGAGCTAAAGGGAGTTGGTTCTTGTTAAACGACAGCGACTCCTTGATAATAGGGCATTATGCCCTTATTACACACAGAGCAATATGGCCCTAGTCGCTGATGCTCCTACTCAAACTAACAGCTCTATGAACGATGCCACAAGTTTGTTTATTAATCACCAAAGCAAGTAATGCTACGATAGTATATATATATCATGTCTTTAAAAATTACCTGTATTCTCTGTTCGATTTACCTGCTTACTGGACAAAAAACAAAACAAAACAGAGTTTCCGGGAGAGAAAAAAAAACATTCAATCCTCGCCTAAGGCTTATCTACCCAGCCACGTTGTGAAAAAAGACAATAAATATTCACAATTGATAGGATTCGAACTGAGACGTTTTACACCGTGTGGGACGGGACGGTGATTAGGCTATATCCACAGCGCTAAGGACACCAAAAGTGTATGCTGGAGGCGAATATTTTCAAAATTCTAAATGACGTTCTTTTACTTGACTCATTTCCTGAAACTTAATTGTCAAACCGTTAAACCTTGTATTTACCCCATACTGCAAGCGGATATACATTCCATCATATCCCTATGATCGCGTTCCATATTTCCATGAACTATTCACCAAATTCAGTCTCATTTCTGTACAATCAACTTGCACTGTTCAAAAAAATTAACACATAGAAAACGTGGTGTAACTCGTGCAGCTTGCGATGAAGCCCTCTTCATCGCAAGCTGCACGGTGGTATGGTGCTGTACCATAGAATAACAATGAAATGAGGAGAAAGAGAGAAACTTCGGAGAGAGAGATATATAAGGGGCATTTATAGGGGATGTATAAGAATTGCCAAAAAGATCACATTACAGAAGTCGCTACAAGATGTCCAAAATATAGTCATATGACATCAGTAAGGCGTATGATCCCCTCCAATGGATAAACAGGCCTGACGAAAATCTGGACCACCCCTAAAAAAAGTCGTCGTACATAGGGTTCGAGGATCAATTCTCAGTACCCCTGAGCAGTTACGGTATTTCTTACAAAAACATGAAGAGGGATGTGGCCGTTGATCATTATTTCGCCCTAAAAGAGAACACCGCCTCCACTGTAAATGCCCCTTTCTCTAATGTTGGAGGGATGTTACCATATTGCTCGTCTCCAGATGAAATAACGTCTAGAATCCGTTTATAGGCTAAAACGGGACTCATCAAACAACAGAACTGTACCCCAGTTTTCAGGGCTCCAAGTCACATGTTCATGGTGGTGGTTTGGGGTTAATGGGTTACAAACCACTGGCTTCCTTGCGTAGCGTCCACTTGAATTGAGACTTCTTAACACAGCCTGGTTGGAAATGTTTTCACATGTGGCCACAGCAATTTCAAGAGACAATTGATGACAGGACATCGTAGGATTTCGTCTTGCTGTTAGTGCCAGATAGCAGTCTGTTCTGGTTGACATAGCCCTCGGGCAACCTTGCAAGCTCTTCTTGTAATGGTTCCTGTGTTCTGAAACTGCTTTCATGGTGCTGAGATGACACTGCATGACACATTAAGTCAACGTGCCACCTCCGCCTGCGACTGCTGGCTTCGAGTCGTCCAACAGTCCGCCATCTCAAAGAATCATCTAAACGACGATGACTTGCCATCGTGAGTACTGGAGATGTGGCTATCCCACTGAGCAAGCCAAAAAAAAAAAAAAAAAACTGGAATTAAGTGATGTGGTTGCAACCCGTGTTTTTTTTTTTTTTATAGGCATGAATAATTTGCATAATGTGAGGCTCTGTAAGGTAGTAGATCGATTTTCTGTTGGATACTCGGAATTTGCATGTCAGGACTTCGATTATATGAAATATTCACCTTCGGTGACACTGTTCACAATAAAATATTCATGAAAAACATTTTGTTCTGTTAATTTTGTCTAGCAGCGTAGTACAAATGCAAGTCGTAAAACTAGGGGTATAATGGGCCGATTACCGAGTGGCCTAGTTATAAGGTCCAACCCAACTCTCTCCCTTAACCTCAGCCGAATAATCACCTCGTTAAGATTTTGAGCTCTAGAAACTTCTAAAATAACTGGTAGATACCTCGCCTTTGCTCATATGCAACTGAATGACTTGTCAACGGCTGACTGCTGTCCTTGACTTTAAAAAGATTTGGCCTTGTGAAATCACGTGCCTTATTTTAAAAATATATTTATTACTTTCAGCGATTACTTGCAACCTCCAGTTTTTTTGAATAAGAAAAATTTAAATATCCGGGAGTACATTTTATTTTAGCCAAGTTTAAATAATTTTGTTCGAGAGTGTACGCTTTCGTGGGGCTCTGGTGAGGCACTTAGCTTTCACTCTTTTCGAATATAATCTGCCATCAGGATAGATGTGACCTGCTCAGTGCAGAAAATACCGTGATCAATAAACGAATAGCAACGCCAGCACTCTATTACATCACGCTTCCGAACACAGGAAGCATCACTGTACATACCGAGTGCGTGGTGCGTGTGCAAAAGTGCACGCAAAGAATACCACTATCACTGCGATGTATCTCCGGGTATTCTCATTAAGAATTTGTATGTCAGGAGGCTACATTTCTATGAACCTCAATACCAGGTAAGTCGTTTATTGTGAAAGTAGAAATTATTCATTTGGAGATGCTAACCGAGAAAAATCCAGAAGCAATGTGAAGTATTTTTGCATTCGAAGAATACCTTTTCTTTTTTTTCTTTTTTCTGTATGAGCACAGTGTCTTACTTTTAGATTTTGAATGCTTACTGGATTGATTGTTTAAGACAATTATACAAAGTCAAAAGTAGCTTCACAACGTTCAAAGTTTGAGAATATGTTGGCAAAAGTCAACGTACAAGCAAAATCGAAGTTTTTACGCTCATTTGTTATTGATTTCTGAAGTTGTTGTTGTAGCTGGGTTTTAGGAGCATCAGCGTCTGTAAATTGATGCTCCTAAAACCCCTAATACAACAACAACCACATCAAGAAATATTCAGGATGTTACGTACACTGCACATGCGTAAACGCGATAAGGAAAGCCCTCACGGGTAATTGGTATAATCAACGGCCTCCTCACATCGGGTGGATGTGGACATGTATAGAGCGGCACCTAGAACGTCTGTTCAACTCCGCCTCGTGTCTCTGTGGAGAACAGAATCAACTATAAAAAGGCCAAAAATATGTTGGTGTATGTTTGTGAGTTCTGTTGTGGCCTCTTGGCTACCCAAAAGCAGCAACCACCTGGACAGATGATTCTGGGTCCACACCACGGGAAGGTGGGCCAGTTCCAGTAGAGCACATACTGTCTCAAAAGAGACTCTAATCCATCTAGTGTTGCCAAAAGGTGGGCCATCCTCTGGGACCCATTCCAGAGGAAAAGAAGGGAGAGAAAAAAAAAAAAAAAAAGAGGAAAAGAAAGAAGAGAGAGAGAAAAAACCAACCCGTGGTGCTGGTTATAAAAAAAGAGAATAAATAAAATAAAATAAAATATAGCAAAATAAAAAATAAATAAATAAAAATAAAAGCCAGTAGTGTTGGTTAGGGAAAAAAATAATAAATAAATAAATAATAAGAAAAAAAAAAGACAATGGTACTAGTTAACAAAAAAAGGAAAAGAAAAGAGGACTAGTTGACAAAAAAAAAAAAGTGGTGCTGGTTAAGAATAATAATAAAAGTAGTCTTCAATAAGTACTCTTGTATCCAGGATAATTCAGAAGTCGAACTGGTGACCTTTAGGATCAGTGCAATGACAACTCTTGCGTACACGAACCATAGAAGAAAAAATATAGCTAATTTTGGTGCAGTTATGCTTAATTCATGAGCAGCCCAGCACTACACAGAAATCTCTGAGTGTCCTCTGAAAGTACATGTTTTGACATCCAGGATAGAAGAGGAGAGGAGAGAAGCAAACTGTTTCTCCACTCACGCAGGTGCATGTGATGGACTATTTTGGTTCGCTACTTCGGCATTGATTCTCTTTCTGCGAGCAAAGACCTCGGAGGCAAAGTTCTGAAGAGCTGAAAGATGGTTCTTATTCTGCAGAAGCAATTCCTCCAGCCCTGGAAAGAGATCTGTAACGTCAGCTCGGAGCTTCACCCTAAGATCGTCGTAGATTTCACTGTCCGTTGTAGCGGACGCTCACAATGGATAGTGTCCATTAAAGTCACCGAAAAGACAAATTGGAGTTGGGAGTTGAGTAATGAGGTTGTCAAGGTCTGATTGCGGAAGTGCTAGAGATGGCTGAATATAAATGGAAACAAGGGTAAATGAAAACGATAAGACCCGAGTTCGAGTCTCGTCAAAAATGTAAGTAGTTTTTATGGGTCTTTTTCACAGCGTAAATGAGTTAGTCGGTCTCAGGCGCAGATAGCATGAAACGATATGGTAAAAAAAGTAACATCGTTTTTTCTATGTATTAGTATACGTCTCATCGGGTTAATTGGTTGTTGTATTTTTTTTTTTTTAGGCGATATTGCACTTTATATAAAGTCAGTAAACTGCGTTTATGTTCTGTGGTAGATTTGCTGTTTGTTGGACGAAAACCCCGAGTTTCCCCTGGAGAAAAAAATCAATCAACCCTCTCCTGAGACCGACTAACTCATCCACGTTGCGAAAAAGACCCATAAAAATTCCTAGCGTCATTGACGGGATTTTAACTCAGGTCTTTTCCACGCAGTGTGAGGAGAACGATGATTATACCAATTGTACTACCAACGAACGGTGTCAATGTGAAACTATAATCCGTGACACGCTAGTTTTAAACTCAGGGATCGCATAACATTTAGGGATGTTTATATGTCGATGCCACACAATATGAAGGGATAAGACACACGTGCTCCCCGTATTGAGCACCCCTGACCTAGATGGTGAAATCTGCAGAACATACGAAGCAAAATATGCCCATCTATTCTTTATATCACATTGAGTAGCAGATTGGTGGTACACAGTTGTTAGCGAAGTTTATCCCTTAAGACGCTAAGTTATCCACTAAATGTTCGCAGTAGTGCATGACGCAGGTCATTCAGCAATTTCAGCAGCACGTCGCACGCACTGGAATATTTAAATGTGTGCGGGTAATATAACTAAAGTTATGCAAATGAGGTTAGTTTCAAGGTAACTATGGGAAATACTTGCATTAGAACTATGTTAGCGAAGTCCGTGTATGGCTACAAACACAAAACTATGCTTTGGTAAGTAGCATAATAAGAACACGCGGAAATGGTTTGATCCCATTATGTAGCATATGAATTACTGTCTAGGGACATATAATGTAGCTTAGAACAACAGAACGTTTCATTCTTCCTGCAAGGTGCATTAAGTTAAATTGGTGCTTCTCGCAATAAATAACTTTATAAGTAAGACTACTGACTTTATAAGAGCAGCAGCGCTGTGCCCCCTCTTGACTTTGGAAAATTAGAAATTTATCTTTCTGGTTTACTTTTCCAGTTATCCAAAAGTAACCCTTCGAGATTGTCAAATTCTTATAGAATATGCACTTCCATATTGAGACACTGTTTGCAGAGTCTCAATTACTTGTTTAATAGCCCTCGTGGGTAACACAGTTGGTAGGATTTCCGTCCTCCACACACTGGCTGAAAAAGATCTGAGTTCGAGTCCTGTCAATGATGGGAGGAATTTTTATGGGCCTTTTTCACAACGTGACTGAGTTAGTCCGTCTAAGGGGAGGGTAGCATGGTTTTTTCGCCCAGCAAACAGAAAATCGATAATAGGGCACACGCGATTTACAGACAGTGTACACGGAGCAATATCACTTTAGTCGTTGATGCCTCCTAAAACCCTACTACAACAGATTTGCAGGCAGGAAAGCTCGGTTATATAGTCAAAAACCTTCATGTACCATATATTTAAGAGCGATTTCACATCGTCACCTATACCTGTAAGTTTACTTTCGTGAACTACACAAGAGTACTGGATACGCTTACCGCTTTCTTTACTATGCAAAATGATAAAATGTCACAACATAAAAAAATGTAAACTCTTGAAAGAAACAGAAGAAATCATTGAATTACAATGTAGATATAAAATTGACTTATATTTAACATACAGCATGTCTTTTCGAGCCATCTTAATGTACACTGCCCTGCCATTAATATCCGATACCCCCGGCCCGTTGATATCTGGTTACATCCAGTGGCATAGCCAGGATTTTTTGTCAGCAGGTGCATTCATAAAACAGGCGCCAATTGCCTAATGTTAACTTACCTGTTATTTTTAGTTTTAAATAAGAAGTGCCTGAATATCTGTATATGCCCGTAATTATTTAAATTTTTTTACCTTTTTTATTGCAATTTAATTCATTTTATTGAAAAAGTCTAAAAATTTTGATAGAACATTGGTTGTGTTTAAAACTGATAATAATACGTAAAATTCAAATGTATTTGATACATTTGAATTTTACGTAAAATACGTATTTGATACATTAAATTCTGCAAGAGAAAACACCCAAAACAATCCAAGAAGAAATGGTTGCTGTTTATGGAGAAGACTGCCCAGGTTACAATGTTGTTGTTGCTCGTTGGTATAAACAATTCAAATGTGGAAGAGCCTCAACGCACGATGAAGAAATCCCAGGACGCCCAGCAACTGCTGCCACAGAAGAGAGTGTTACAAAATTTGAGGCATTAATCCTAGAAAATTCTTCCAATATTATCGCAAAAGAACTAGCTCCAGAGCTCCAGATTAATAACGAAGGGTCTGTGGAGAACATCATTCATCAACAGTTGCATATGAGTAAAGTTCTAGATTGGTTCCCAGACTTCTGACCCGTTACCGGAAAGGGCACAATGTGCACATGAAATGTTGTCGATGTTCCAGGAACAGCAACAGGAGTTTTTTCATAGCTAGTCACCAAGGATGAAACTTGGATCCATCACTATGATTCCGAAACCAAACAAAGTCAAAACAATGGAAGCATGCAGAATCACCACCCACCCCCCAAAAAAGGCAAAGGGTGCAACCAATTGATGGAGAGGCGACGCTGTCAGTTTTTTGGGATCAGCATGGTGTAATTCTAACCGATTACCTTCAAAAGAGCTGTACTGTGACGAAGAAGTACGGCTTGGTGTGGTTTTAGGTAAAACCTTGAATGCTGAGGGTTATCTACACATGAACGATAACGAGTTACCATGTTGTGGCAATATGTCGGGGAAGGCTCATGCCTGTACACAGGAAAACGTTCCATGTCATAATGCTCGCGTTGTGATGGGGCTGGCTTGAGGACATGGGCGTCGAATAGTTGGACTGACCAGCCCAGAAAAAAACTGAGCTAAATCCTCTAAATAACTTCTGGGATGAATTCGATCGTTGTGTGCGTGTGAGGAGAAACTGCCCAAATCACAGAGGTGAAGTTGTCGCCACTTTGAGGGCCAAATAGCGAGAAATATCGGAGGACGCTTACACAAACAGGTGGAGAGCGTTCCACAGAGACTAGAGGAGGTCATAAAGGCTAAAAGTTTCAGCATGTGCTGTTAGTTTTCCTGTAAATAAAGGTTATTTGTAGATATGCCAATGTCCGGATATTAATGGTAAGGCAGTGTATGTGTGTGTGTATATATTAAATGCATCCGTAAAAAGTTCGGTTGTCCGGAAATTTTTTTTCGATAGTGTCCATAAAAATTATTTTCGGAAGGTAGCAATCCTGCACAAATGCAGGATTCTGCCAAAATCATATTTGGGCAGTAACTGTTATCAATAACTTTTAGAATATTAATATTAAGATGAAAATATTCATTATAATTAATAAATAAAACAAATTTCGTTATTCTCAAGGTTTTATTCTTTTTTACAATATTCTAGAGAAAAAAAATCTCTTGAATTAACTGCCCTTGAAGTGGAAACCTCACTCTTCTTTATTTCCTTTCTCCCTCCAACACTCCACACTAAGCGATAGCGTTGCCTAGTAACATTTCAACTGCCAGCACGTAAACGCTGAATATTACCAATGTATTTTTAAATATAATTGGTGTAAAGCTGCAAATATTGAATGAAATGGCGTGATTAAGAATAGAGTAAACACGCACTGTTTCTACAAAATTTTGATTCAGACCTTTACGCTTTTACAGTAATGGAGAAATCCATCAAATGTTAACCTAAACTATCTCGAAATCTTCCATCTGATCAAATTCAACAAATGGTTGAATTTCACCAAAGTTTATAATCGTGTTTGGCAGAATGATCTTCTAAACAAGCTTCCATTTTATGAATTTCCAGCGGTTTTTTTTTTTTTTTTTTTGCAATTAGGTATCTGGTTTTCTCTCTAATCGCTCTTTACGGGTGCTGGTAGACTACTGTTCTCTGCCTTCTAACTTCTTCACTAATTCTGGTGTGCACCATGGTCTCTTTCAGTTCATTCTCCCACACTTTTCCTTTTGTATACTCATTAGGTTCTTCAACTGACTGGAAATTCTATCTATAGTTCTGTTGATGATATCCATCACCCCGTATTTCCCCTTTCAATTTGAGAATTCTTCCTTCGCACGGACAGCTTCAATTTCTCGAATATCCACCAATTCCTGAAATGATAATCTCCAGGTCATTCTCCAATGGAGCGAAGATAACTTGGTCATTCTAAAACTTATCTTATCTCAACCAAAAAAATAAATAATAAATAAATAAGTTTGCTGCTCCCATGCTCATTTTTGATAACACCATACTTGTAGACAAAGTTGCATATCTCTATTGGGTATCATCATGACTGCTAATCCGTCTTGGCAAATACTGCTTCCTCTGCTTTAAAAATTAAGTTTTCCTGTTTTGCTTTCGGTTATATTTTCTTCTAAACAGCTACCCACTCTGTACAAATCTGAACTCTATCCTAGAATGGAATATTGTTCCCACATTTGGGACAGTGCCCCCAAAAAACTCTCTCAAGCTTCTAGACCCCATTCAAAAGAGCTCTGTCAGCTTAATTAATCACCCATCTCTTACGAAGTCTCTGCACTCTCTGTCTCATAGACGTTCTGTTTTTTGTTGCATGTGTTTTCTATAAATACTTCCATGGGCACTCTTCTTCTGAATTGGCATCTGTAATTCCTCCCCATTCTTTTCTACACTAGTCCGAACACGTGCCATAACCAATTACCTTCCATTCATTGTCCAACTCTGAGCTCACAGAACTAATTTTAACTCCTCCACATTTGTCCTTTCTCTTCTCTGGAATAACCTTCCTTCACATATATTTCCAAATTCAATTCTAATGTTTCGTATTTTCTGTCTTCTCACAGTACACAATATTGTGAGAAGACAGAAATATAATTTTATACATTATACTTGTACGTTGCAGAGGCAACGGAGTCTTCTTATTTTAGTGCCCGTGGGTATCAACATTTTAAATACATCCCTGCTGCTAATGGCAAAGCTTTCATTAGATATCACTTAATGAATAACGATTTTCACAGAAATAGTTTTTGGACACGAGCATTCACGGGAAAAAGAATTTGGTCCACAATCTCGAATTGGTCTCACCTGTTCCAAATGACTTTATAATGATTCGCTTTCTTGCTTTTACCCTTTTATTATCTGAAAATGTGTCAGCTTTGATGTGTATGGTAACAGTTAATGTTCAGAAGCGATTATGTTCGAGAGTTGTATCTTTTAATTTTATCAAAATGGTTTCCATGCTTCATGATGTAGAAAAATTATTCATCTGACCTACTTATTCACTCTTTGTATCCGACAGTAATTACTTCTATACACACTTCCACGTAGTCCACGCGGATAGAACAGTTGATATAATTACTGTTCTCTCTGTTCTTGGTGGACAAAATAAAGGAAACACCTGTGATAAGAGTTACAGGTATGCACTAATACAATTTTGGGCCGCCCTTTGCTTTTAAAACAGCTTGTATTCTACATGGAACAGATTCAAATAAATTTTGAATTGTTTTAAGAGGAACATTCTTCATTGAAGAACTTTTCAAGCTCCTTGAGTGATGATGGTGGAGAAAATGTGGTTTTCACTCTCCTCTCCAAATATGACCACAGTGGCTCAATAAAATTTAAGCCTGGTAATTATGGAGGCCATGGGTGTTGCTTAACCTCAATTTCTTGCTCCTCAAACCAAGATCGGACACATCTGGCTGTGTGTAATTTGAGCACATTATTATCTTGAAACATGGCATTTTGTGGGAAACAATGTTTGCATCATGGGATGAACTTAGGTGGTAGATGACTCTCATCAACCGGTGCAATACCACCACTTTGCTTACTGGAGGCTTGAAGTGGTGGAATCCCTGTTTAGTCTCCAGAGCTAAGTTCCGACCAACCCTTCCCCATCTCTTCCATCATGCAGTATGACTGATGTCTTTTAAGGTTATGATGGACATCGTGGCGACATCCAAACTTCCTTACATTTCGAGGGCACAGCTCTAAATTGGTGCTTCGCAGGCCGGCCGCTAATTAGTACACCGGACCGAACCTATTGGTAACTCTCAAAACCTGTGCTCCTGAGCTTACTCCTATTCTTTGCCGCCTATTTTCACTTTCTTATTCCAAAGGTGTTTATTATTCTGCTTGGAAATTTGCTCATATCCAGCCAGTTCCTAAAAACGGTGACAAATCCCTCCCATACAATTATCGACCCATTGGAGTTACTTCTATTCTATGTAAAGTAATGGAGAAATCAATTAACCGCCAATTCTTAAACTACCTAGAAACCTTCCGTCTGATCAACGATCGCCAGTATGGATTCCGTCAGTGTCGATCCACTGATGATATTCTGGCTTATGTTACCCATTTATGGACAAATTCAAGGGAAAAGTTCGGTGAAACACAAGTAGTTGCTCTTGACGTCTCAAAGGCTTTCGATCGTGTTTAGCATAAAGGTCTTCTAAACAAGCTTCCATCTTATGGTTTGCCAACTGTTTTTTATAATTGGTTATCCAGTTTTCTCTCTGATCGCTCACTCATGGTGATAGTAGATGGCTCTCTGTCTTTTAACTTCTCGACTAATGCTGGTGTCCCCCAAGGTTCAGCTCTTTCCCCCACTCTTTTCCTCTTGTATATTAATGACCTTCTTCCATTGACCGGAAATCCTATCCATAGTTTTGCCGATGATAGGAGATTGCATTCCACTTTCCATTTTGAGAAACCTTGTCCTGCTCAATCAGCTTCAACTTCTCGAATATCCGCTACCGATTCCTTAAATGCCGATCTCCAGGTAATTCTCCAGTGGGGCAAAGACAACTTAGTTGATTTCAATCCTTCTAAAACTCAGTCGTGCCTTATATCCCGCAAAAAAGGATTCTACTGCTCCCATGCTTATCTCTGGTGACACTCTGATTTCTAGGCAAAATGATATATCTCTTTTGGGTATTACCCTGACTTCTAATCTCTCTTGGCACAAGCACATTGCAAATATTGCAATGTGCTTGCATCTTTCGCTCTCGGCGTTACCTTTCTTCCAAACAGCTGTTCACTCTGTACAAATCGCAAATCCAATCCGCCCTAACATGGAATATTGTTCCCACATCTGGGGTGGTCCCCCCAAAAATCTTTCTCAGGCTTCTTGATTTCATTCAGAAGAGGGCAGTTAGTTAATTAATGACTCATCTCTAACAGACTCTACTCTCTCCACTCTCTGTCTCATAGACGTTCTGTTTCTGTTGCATGCCTTTTCTACAGATACTTCCACGGGCACTGTTCTTCTGAATTGACTTCTATAACTCCTGCTCTCTCTTTTAAAACAGTCCGAACACGTGCCGCCACCAGCCAACATCCATTTACTGTCCAACTTCAAACCCACAGAACCAACTTTTCATCTTCATCGTTTATTCATTCAACTGCAGTTTTCTGGAACAACCTTCCTTCATACGTATTTTCCTGAAAATTACAGCCTATAGAAATTCAAATCTAATGTCAATGAGTATCTTCTTTCGTCTTCTCAACCTTCAACCCATGCTCGGTACTAAGTGCTATAGGTTCTAATATCTCACGTGTTTGGAGTTTTCATAATAAAAAAAAATAATAATAAAAAAACCTGGTCACTCAGAAAATCAAGGTAATCAGCGGGAGTAATTCGCTCGTTGAGGGTGATAATAGGACCTAAAGAATACCAAGATATTGCTGCTCAAAACCGTTGTTGATCCTCCTCCATGTTTGACAGTTGGCACAAGAGTCAGAATGATGCGCTTCCTTTGACATTCTCCAAAGATAAATGCTCACTGACGTTGGAAAAAATGTGAAAGATGATTCGTTCACCATTTTGGGCACCTCTTCCCCCCCAAATATATCTACAGGGTAATTCATAATCAAGTTTCTGTTGTATTACAATTTACATGTTATAATTGTTACCACAAGCTTATGGTGGGGATTCCATTAAAAATACAGCCAAGAGTATGAATGGAGAGTAATCAAAGGCAAAGACAGAAATTTATTTCCTCAATGGACTTTTCAAACGTTTAGCCTGCCCTGTGAGAAAAAATATGAATTAATCCCGCTAATAATTTCGAAATGAGTGGACTGTCTACTCATGCACAGATGGTATTGCGGGCTGCTCCAAATACTTCATAACCAACAAGTGCCTTCGAGAAGTTGGCTATAAACTGCCACCTGCATCCATTTGATGCATCGATATCCTTCTTTGCCCAGTCGATTTGGAAATAAGCAAATGTCCCTATGTTTAGCTACACCCCAAACATTCTTCTGCAGCCATTAGATTTTAATTTCCTGAAAAATGTGGATATGATTCCCTACAGAGTCGCTGATCCTTCGATGCCCGTAACACGCGCATACGTGACACCTTTCTCCATGAGGCGGCATAATACATTGACGTGGGCAATTTAGCTTTTACCATTAAGCCATCCTATACGTTCCCTCGCACTCTCTGCGCTCTCATTCCGTTGTCATGGAGACGACGATATTCTGTGAATCAGTTAAAGCTCCAGTGACATTCACGGATGACCTCTGGGAAGTTGGAGAAGTGCTGAAATTTTTGGATAGCGAATGTTTTTTTTTTATTTCCTTTTCTTTTTTTCATCTGGTTAAAGTAATGTTGGAATTTGAAGGAAGGAACTGAACCAATTTCTTTCAGCAATGTCTGTGGTTATGCAAAGGATATACACGTATAAATCATCGACATGACGCCATGTGCTTTCTTGTTTACATTGTGGAAAATTCCATGTCAGGTTGAATCATAATACCTAAGCTTTCTTCATCTTGAACCAATCTGAGTCTTCTTCCCTTGTCTTTTACGTGACTGACTCCAGGATTTCTTCTCTCCAAATGCATAAACTTTAGTTACCAAGTTTTTTGCCATATATGCAACCGATCCAAGTATTTTTGAAGCAACGTGGCCTGGCTCGGATTTAATATAATTTATAAATTCAAAAAATGAATCCCCGCACGGATTGTTAACCCCTCTTCTTACCTTCAAAATCATTAGCAAAATTTGACAACTTACATTGAATACCCTCGTCAATATCATTTATGAAAATTATAAATAGGTGGGCAATTAACACCGATCACTGAGGAATCCTACTTGTTATGCTGGTTCACCCTGAAGATAATCCTTTTTTTTCTGTTTTTTTATGAAAACCCCAAACACAAAAGGTATCAAAACCTATAGTACTTAATACCGTGCATGGGTTGAAGGAGATGGGGAGAGAGGGGATGCCGGAAACTTTGCTCTAGAGACTAAACATGGGTTTCTCCACTTCAAGCCTCCAATAAGCAAAGTGGTCATATTGCACAGGTTGATGAGAGTCATCTACCACTTTTTAAAGTATTTTTTATCTATTTATTTAAGTATTGTATTATATTAAAGTATCAAAGAACACAAAAGTTAGGATGCCTTAAAAATGCCAATCTCGGACCCCCCAGTTGAGAACCACTATTATGAAATATATGTTTATCCTGGAGCCTTCAATCTGAGCTATAATTAGCTGATCTCATGCGAAGGGGGGTAGCGTTTCTCTCAGTGTGTTATTCTAGATTTTTATGCACCACACAACATGCGAACAATCAATGGTGTTTCCTTACGAGGTTGGGTCCCTTGTGCAATGTTTGTTGTCCCACAGATTCATTTTTTCTTTTTCTTTCGTCCATTTCCAGAGCTAAGGGTACTGGTACTGCTGTACCCTCTGCATCGTAGGTTGATACACCACCGACTATAATTACTTGCTTCGTCAGCAATCAGAGAACGAACAATCAAAAACAATTTGTCTTCAAAGTTAATGTCTAGAAGGATTATCATATACATTTATCTCCACAGATTCTTAAAGTAACAGTTACCGAGGGAAAACCTGTTTGATTTGCTAATGACGTCAGTACTACTCACCATTCTCAGAGCTCGGAATGAAAGAATGGGAACACTTGTTTTATTTTTCCCAAATGCTCTTCTGAATGCGCAGTATTTACCATGCAGGTGTGTCAAAGTGTGTCCCTCATTGCGATTGGATGATTGTCATCAAGTGTCTGGGAATGGAAGACATATTTAGTTGATGATTCATATTTGTGGAATGGGAAGTATTTGTATTTTGACTACTTGCTGTTGATAATTGGAATGTTGAAAGCTTTTCAGGCTAGTTTTCAACCAGTATACTGTGGTGCCATCTTGTGGAAATTACTGTAAGGCGCCGTACACAAACTGCAAAGAGGAAATGAAGGGGGAGAAATATTTTTATCAGTACTGTAAACCACCTTCCTTGACAAAGTAAACTTAGCCTTCCCACGCACCCCATTCCTATCACTTTGTTTTGATTGATTATTCCTGTGCAAGTTTCCTCTAGGGGAAATCATGATAAATAGTTGATTATGCGTATCAGGAATTCTCATTTGGAGTTTATCAGTTATCCTAGAAACCAACTAAATTTTAAGTAAAGCTGTCAATAACTTGAGATTATTTGTCCTGTTTATCAAGAATCGTACATTCCAAAGAATAAGTTAAGTTATTTTACCGTTTCGGTTTGCAGATAATTTAAGCTCTTTACTTTAAGATAATTTACTGCCTTTGATAATTGAATTTCAATATGGAATCCTTCCAAGAAAATAAACTACTAAATATTGATATTCAACTGAAATTATACAAATGATACAAAAGTTTGCACCCGTATACAATATTCCATCGAATGTGTTTAATCCGACTGTACAATATTACATCCAATGTCCACAATCGGACTGTGTACAATATCAACTATCCATCACAACCCATCGACTGTGTACAATATACCCTAGAATTTATCTCATGGCTATCTGATAACAACTTATTAATGCAATTCCTGATGGATAGTCCATTGACAGATGAAGTTCGGATGCTAGATGGCTAGTGACATCTTGGAGAATGCTTTCACTAGCCTTTTCGGAGATGGTTAAGGTACAGATTGAAAAACATATTTAGTTACACTTTCATCGTTGATTCAGGATTGATTTTGAGTGCCTTTCCAAATATTGACAGAAATTTCAAATCAATATTTTAATATAAAATTAATTATTATAATATGTGAATATCTCACTGCGATAAAAACAATATTTTATGTAACTTTTATTTTTTTTTATACAGAGTGTCTCAAAAATACACGAAATAACTTCAGGAGTGAGTTCCTCATATGTAGACAATAAAAATATTTTATATCAACATAGTTCCGGAAATGCTTGGTTCTCGAGTTATTAACCGGAATGTCTTATCTCCCGCAGGTGATTTCCTTCATTACAAAGTACTGACATAATCTGGTGGTTTTCCATTCCGACCATGTACTCAAATCAGGAGTCGAATACACCTATGACTTTAAATGGCCCTTTTGTAAGAAATCTTTCCCCACAAGAAGAAATCTAGTGGGTTTAAATCAGTAAGCGTGGAAGTCAGGCAGTTGGTCCATCTCTACCTATCCTCGATTCAGGTAATTGCGGGCTAGGTGGCTGAAATGTGCGGGAGCGCCATCGTGCATGACGTGTGCTTGTTGACGAATGATCAGTGGCGTGTCGTCCAAGAAATCAGGCATGTTGTTTTCCAGAAAGTTTCTGTACGCCTGCCCTGTGAGTTTGTTTGGAAGTACATGGGTCCCAAATAACTTATCACCAAAAACACCCACCCAGATGTTGAGGCTGAACCGCTGTTGGTGATGTGATGGAAGAATTGCATGTGGGTGTTCCTCAGCCCATACATGCTGATTGTAAAAGTTTTGGATTCCGTCTCGTGTGAACTGTGCTTCATCTGTGAATATCGGTAAGGCAGGAAAGTGAGGGTTGTACCACACTGCTGCAAGAATCACTGGCAGAACATTACTCGCGCAAGGTAATCTGCTGGTGACAAGGCCTGTACCCGTTGCAGATGGTAAGGATACAGTTGGGGTTCTCGCAACACTCTCCAAATAGTCGAACGTTGAACAGCCAGTTGCATTCCTATTCTGCGTGTGCTGATTCCAGGAGTGGCATGCACAACATCCAAAATCTCCTCCTCTACTTCAGGAATCGTAGATCTTGGTCGTCCTCTGTCGGCAGCACGAGGTGTAAAGGTCCCACGTTCACAAAGGCGGCGATGGATACCTTCAAACGTTTTCCTGTCTGGACATCTTCGTTCTGGGAACCTTTCGTGGTACAAACGACGAGCCTCCAGAGCATAGCCTTCCGCCAAACCGTACATAAAGTGCATATCCGCTTGCTCCTGATTTGAATACATGATCGGAATGGAAAACCACCAGATTCTGTCAGTACCTTGTGATGAAGGAAATCACCTTTGGGAGATAAGACATTCCGGTTAATAACTCGGGAACCAAGCATTTCCGGAACTATGTTGATATAAAATATTTTTATTGTCTACATATGAGGAACTCATTCCTGAAGTTATGCCGTGTATTTTTGAGGCACCCTGTATATTTACATTTTTATATTTTTTCTTAAACGTCTTTAAAGATAAAAAAAATTCCTTATAAATTATTCCGGTTATTACAAATTCCAAAAATAAAAAAAAAAACCTAATATCAAAATATGTCTTATCTGTGAAAAAACACTACGTATTGAACTACGAGTAGTGAGATTGGAGTATTAAATACACTGGGTGGACAGAAATCATGGGATACCTACATAGTAATGAGTAGGCTCACCTTTCGCCCGGATAAGGGCAGTCGCACTGCGAGGCATTGAGTCCACTAGTTCACGAAAGCGTTCCACAAGTATCTCCATCTACGCTTGCTGCACCGCTGTCCGTAATTTCGTCACATTCCTGGGTGGAGGATCCAAAGCTCGAATTGACCTCTCCACAACATCCCAAAGATGCTCCGCAGGGTTCATGCCTGGTGAACGGGGAGGCCATTTCATGGTGATAAAATCTGCGGAATGCTCTTCAAACCATGTTCTAGTCACTACGGCTCTGTGGGGAGGCACATTGTCCTGCTGGAAGAGTCCATTTCCCCGTGGGTGCACGATGACCATGAAGAGATGCAGATGGTCTGTAAGGATGGACACGTGACTTGGATCGTTCGGAGATGCGTCTAGACGTACTAGAGGTCCCAACGCGTGCCAGGTGAACACGCCCCAGACCATTACCGACCGTCCACCTGCCTGAACAGTTCCTTGTTGACATGATGGGTGCATAGCTTCATGCAGTTTCCGCCAGATACGCACCCTCCCGTCCGCTCGAAATAACTAGAAGCGGGACCAGCTAGGAAACCCATCTCCAATAATCCAAGGTCCAGTGCCGATGTTCTTTCACCCAGTTGAGGCGTAGAGTCCTGAGTCGTGGTGTAAGCAATGAGACTCTGGTGGGTCTGCGGCTCCCATAACCTATTGCGACTAATGATCAGCTGATGGTCTTAGTGGAGATATGTCTGGCACTCCCTCGTTGAAGTCGGCGGTAATTTGTGCCACTGTCACTCTCCGGTTGGCTGAAAAATACGAGACAGATGTCGACGGCCACGTTCATCCACCACCTTTCTCCGCCCGCAGCGCTGTGCGCGATGAGATATTATTCCGGAAATGGCGTATTCCCGATATACCCTTGATACTGTCGAACGGGGATAGTGCAATTTCTGTACCACCTCCGCGATAGAAAAAAAAAAAAGTTACCCTGAGAGAGAGAGCGAACGATGAAAGAAAGAGAAGAATGATGATATCCAGCTCAGGACCCTGAGTGTGCCAAGTCCATACTCACTAGATGTGAGTCCCTGGGGGCTTTATCCATACTGGCATGGAATTACCGTCTACGTGGATGCAGTGTACGTACATACATACATACCTTGCAAGCTGTGGGTTCGTCCACTAGCGAGAGGGGTGACAGTGTCGCATTGCCCAAGAAACAGGTATCCCATTAATTCTGCCCTTTCAGAGTATAATACTCCAAGTTCTGTCTAAGGATCGTTTTGTATAGAGGGACAATGATGTCCTTCTCGCTATTAGCAAAAGCCCTATAAATCATGGACAGGACACCATGCCTTCCTGTATACTCTCACTAGGGTGATTAGACTGCGTTTGGCTCAATTCCGCCGCTTTGAACAACTCCTCCGCCGGATCAATTCCGCCGCCGACATCAATTGTGTCGACAATTTGCAAACTTGAATGACGTCATTTTGACTTCGCTTGAACTTAGCTGTTTTCTGGTTCAATTTTGCCACCAATAAACCAATTTTGGCGAAGTGGATAGGGTGGGTGGAATGATAGATTTTGGCGAAGCAGATTATAATTGAAATGAAAAATTAAAGAATACTTTGATAAAATACAAGTGTAAAATTGTTGACGAAGCCTATTTCATTTTTCGGAAAAAAAATTCAAAGAGCTTAAAAATATCAGTTTTGATGGATATTGGCTTTGCCTCGACTGTAAGAAAGCAATCAGAGAAGATTATTCCCAATAATTTTGCAAACTTGACAATTATTTTAAAAAGTAGTGATTTTAGTCTGTGGAATCTGACACTACCACTGTACATGTAATAGTTTTGTTAATTTTTTTTTTCAATAATAGGAGATATAAACAGAACAGGGAGAAAACCAAAATGTAAAGGAAAGAATCCAAAAACATTTAAAATCTATGAGGAAAACCTACTTAAGATGACCCAAAATGCAAAATCCATGAGAAGAGGTTTTTTGTTAATTGCCATCAAAATTCTATATTTGAGATACAGAAATAAAATAAAATCCATGGAAAAAATCATCCAAAATACGAAATCCATGAAGAATCCAAACAAAAAACAAATCCACCTACCCAAAAATTTTGATTTCGATCTGACACTTCATTTTTTTTCTTTGCAGCACCGAATGGAGTGAACTGTCACAATGGATAAAGTGGAAATACAGATCAGTGATTCGGTTCCTCTTTCTCTAAGAGGAAACATCCAAAACAATCCACGAAGAAATGGTCGCTGTTTATGAATAGGACTGCCCAGGTTGTTCTTGTTGCTCGTTGGTATATACAATTCAAATGTAGAAGAACCTCATTGCATGATGAAGAAATCCCAGAACGCCCAGCAACTGCTGTAACAGAAGAGAGTGTTGCAAAAATTGAGACACTAATCCTGGAAGATTGCCGTATTAGCTTAAAATAACTAGCTACAGAGCTGTAGATTAGTGTAGGGTCTGTGGTGAAAACATCATCCAACAACAGTTGCATATCAATGAAATGTATGAAGTGTCTTATTCTCCTGACCTTGCACCTTCGGATTTCTTCCCCTTTTTCCCTGAAGTCCTTTCTTCGTGGAAAACACTTTGCTGATGATGAGGTGATTTCTGCTGCCGAGTCGTGGTTTAAAGGACACTCAGAGAACTGTAGAAAACTGTCCTGTGGAAGCGTAGTCAGAGGTGGCAGAAATGTGTTCTTTTGTCTGGTGACTATGTTGAAATCGTGTGATGCATTGTGTGTTTATTTCAACCTTCTATAACAATTTCTTCTGGGTGAATACAAATCGTTTTTGAAATTGCAAAGTCCAACAAGGGGAAAGGCAAACTGTGCTTAATTGGCAGCATATACATTATCTATATTAAATACAAAAGCTACGTCCATCAGTGTTTCTTCAAGGTTAGCTCGTTGAAGTGGTGGACAATAATTTTAAGATGACCTTAGAAAAATGCGAGCTGATGGAAAAATTAAAGTACTGAAATGCGCTGCAGACGCAAAGCCAAGTGGCCCGCAATGTCTGAATGATTTCACATTCATAGGGTGGTTGCCGTAAGACATGATGATCTTCATTGCAATCGTCTTCTGCCCAATGACAAAGGTCAGGTTACCAAAGAACAAATTCTTATTTTAGTAACTAATGGTCTTTGCCACTATTCTGCAGCTGAAGTCTTGTTTATGGATGGAAATTTCTCTGTGGTTCGTTATCAATCTCGATAACTCTATGTGAAGGATATTTCGATGATGATCAGTAACTGTCAGGTTTTTTGAAGGTGACTGTACATATCATAAATCTTGATAAAACTTTTTCATTTGTTATTGACTACGCATTATCTTCTTTAAAACCAATGTTTATTATAAAAGGCATGTACAATTAAGGTACTGTGGTTGATTTTCAATTAAAATTACGAATTCTCATTCAGAAATGTTTATTTTTAAGTATAGTTGAAGTAATATTCTATAGGTATACCATCTACAGGATGATATATCTATAGAATATACTGGTGTGCAAAACTTAAGAATCAACACTATTTCTAAAGGTTACAACCACAAAATCTTTACTTAAGGCACTCTTTACTGATGAGAGTAGATTGAGTCTCAGCAGCGATTCTGGACGTCAACTAATCTGACGAGAGGTTGACACGCGGTATCACCCCCGCAAACATCACTGAAAGGGATCGATATGGCTGTCGAGGTGTTCTCGTCTGGGGAGGCGTTATCTTGGATGGACGTGCACAACTCCAGATACTAGAAGGCGGTACTGTAACGGTGCACGCTACTATACTGAGGTAATCCTTCCCCATGTGCGTCTGTTCCGAGGTGCGATCGGCCCCAAGTTCGTGTTTATGGATGATAATGCCACACCCCATCGCACTGCAACTGTTGATTTGCTTTTGGAAAGTGAGGACATTGTTCGTATGGATTGGCCTGCCCATTTCTTCCAATCTAAATCCCATCGAACACATACGGGACGCTCTGGGGAAATGTCTAGCGGCACGTCCACACCCACAAGAAAATGTTCACCAGCTGAAGATGGCGCTGACAGAGGAACGGACGATGTTACCGCAAGAACTTATCAACAAAATTGTTCTAAGTATGGACAGGCGGTGCAAAGTATGCATCGACATTAGGGGTGGCCATATCTCCTACTGAGGACAACCTCTTCCCTTTGTTCCATCTTTGGCAGTGATGCATCTGTATCATGGCAGCCAGTGTTATGTTGCCATTTTTGAATGAAGTCCCTCTGTACCATTTTGTTTCCGTTGTTGTGTCGGTGTTGTTTCCTTCATCATTTCTGTACCTCACGAGGTTCCTTTGGTATGCTTTTCCCATATCCAGACCACTTCTATGAGAAACTACAGATGAAAACCTGACTGCTCCTTAAATTTTACACACCAATGTATGTATCTTTGATTTCCACTCCTTAAAATTAGTCTTGTAGGAGTTGTGTGTAATTTTGCCGTATTTACTCGCCTAGTTCCACACACCTTTTATTATTTGCTTGCTGTGTGAAAATAGGAATGAATTATCATTGCGATAAATTTTCGAAATTTAGTCAGTATAAACATCGATTTGCAATATTATTTCCCGTTTTCTAGATAAATGAGAAAAAGGCGAAGCCATAAAAGGAAAGAATTATATTAGTCTACAGCTCAGTTGAGCTCAACTTCTCACCAGAAATATTACCGATGTGTGCCATTACATTACATGATACAAATATCTGGTTGTTTTATTTTCCTTTATCATGCAATTATACTTGCATTGCTCCAATCTTCAACCAAAGAGAAAGAGAGCGAGAGAGAGAAATAGGTCCAAGTGAAATGAAGTGAATAGATCCAAGTAAAAGTGCACCATTGTAAAGAAACGTTTTGTTACTTTTTACGAAATAAATCATTTTAAAAACTATAAAGACAAGAATAAGTATAAAAGTGTAAAAACATGCAGCGCCCCCCCCCCCTCAAAGAAATAGTGCAATATACTAATTAAAATTGTTATTATAGTGATTAAATGCAGAATTTATTCTGTATAAGATTGAAACTTCATGCTTCGCATGCCATCAACAATGGCGCTACTGGCCTGCGCTCTTACCTTTTATAACCCTGTTGCGCATCTTCTGCTTCTTTTAACTTGTATTGCTGTGTGGCTGCTAAGACCTGGATTTGTTGTCTGGAAGCTAGAGCTGACTCATCGCGTAAACCGCCTTACTAGGCATTTCCGACAAGATTTGGACTACTCAAGGTCGGTTGGAATCAGTTCATTTTGTTGTTTTTGCTTGTTTTGCGTTTTCTCCTGGAAGGGAGAGCTAGTTCCGCTTAAAATGACCTATTATTACAACGTACATTAGTTTCCAAATAGTAGTTATCTGCAATGATTAGCCAAATGAAAATTTGCTGTAGACTGATGCCTGCGAAGATTTTTCTCAAGGAGGAGGGGAAAAATCCAAAATTTACCGTATTTACTCGCACACTTCTACGCATTTTTTAATCTCGGCTTGCGGCCTTAAAATTGGAATGCTATCATTATGCCTCAAGTCACAGTTGGTTCCTGAGCAAGACACTTCGATGTTCTCTTGTAAACACATTGATGGGCACCACTTTGGGACCTTCCTCCTCCTTCTCTCTGTACCGCTATGTACCTGTAGAAGTAATAAGATTGATTTCATTGTGCTTCTATAAAGAATAATTGGACGCATCGTTTACAAAACCATGTTCACATATCGTGCATTAGCATAAGGCAGTTTGTCCTCAGGTTTATTATTAGGGTTTTGCTTCCAGAAGGACATTTTAGGGAAGCTGTTGTCTTTCTCCCACATACAACCCTCATACAAAGCGGAAATACTTTTCGGGGTATCATCGCGATGTACTAAAATGTAAATATTGTAGACAGTTCCATAAACTCTTTTAGGGTGAGCCCCTCGTGGGTAGAACAGTTGATAGAATCGCTATCCTCCACACACCGGCTGGAAACGACCTGAGTTCCAGTCCCGTCGATGATGTGAGGAATTTTTATGGGCTTTTTTCACAATGTGGCTGAGTTAGTCGGTCTCAAGCGATGGCAGCATGGGTTTTTTCTCCCGGAGACTCCAGTTTTTCGTCCAGCAAGCAGAAAAACGACCTGAGAACACGCAATTTACAGACAATATACACGAAGCAATATGGTCTTAGTCGCTGATGCTCCTAAACTCCTACTACAACTTTTAGGAGGACTTTTTTATTTTTGAGACAATGTATCTAAATGTTGTATGATTCCAACCGTATTGTCTAATTTATATCCGATAAAAAGTAAAATAGGTTAGCTTTAGCTCATATACTTGGATCATCGAACCTTTGTTTCATTGACTCCTCACCATATGCTTGCTCCAAGTTTCAGATGAAAAGTTTCACTATTTAAAAATAAATAAGAAAACACTTAAGTTCAAGAAACGAACAACTTTCTTGAAATTCTTATGCACGACTTTTCCTTAACACCAAAGGGTTGTCTCTCTGGTGTAACACCTCCGAGAACCATTGAGTAAAAAAAAAAAAAAAAACGAAGAAAGAAATAGGATTTCCTCTTCATGCTTGAAACCTCGCAACTGTTTATCGATATATAAAGAACATCCGTCACGTGATTATGAGCTACTCCCTTCAACGGTCATGCGCCAACTCCGGGTTGGAATTTGTCGGTATTTGTTTTTCCTCAATTTGAAAGGTATGTTAATTCGACTCCATTTGCAATTGTGAAGATTTTCAAATGGCCAATATTTCGACAGATGAGTGACGGTGTGTATCGAAGTGATGAATGCGCTCATCTGACAATACCGGAAATGACGTACTATGAAACGTCATAATAAGCATGAAAGAAAAGTGGGAGGAGTTTTTATAATATACATGTGGCTCACATTTAAAGTGTAAGGTGTAATTAATTCTTTTTTATCTTTTTAAGGGAAGAAGGTACGCCATCCACGTGCAAATATGAGTAATTTCCACGAACTGCACTGGAATGCTGTACCTCAACATTAATCTCCATAATCGGTATTATGATAATCACCCCTCCTGCGTAAAGCATCCTGAGCATACTCTATTCAACTGACGCCTGGGGCATATAGTGCAAGTGTTGAACAAATTCAATGGTCAACTATCCAGTTGACCTTTGCAATCTAGTCTAAACCTCTTCCCCTTAATTTGAATTTATGCTCCTAAGTTCTCGAATTCTCTATAAAAGTGAAAATTCCTCCTTCATTCATTTTACTAACCCCTCTCAGAGCCTTATAAGCCTCAATCAGGTGACCTCTGAGGTGCCTGGTTGCCTATCTCTGTTAGCCCACATAATCGGAGTCTTAGCATTAGCATTAGTAGAGGCATTTGATGCAAGAAAGCAAGCTTATGCAGCATCAGCCAAAAAAAAAATAAATAAATAAATAAAAAATAACCACTTCCACTTCACCCCTCTGTTCGTTCAAAATACCTGTCCAGCTGAGCCTTAAACTTATTTAGGCTATCAACTTCCACGACAAGGGATGGAAGTCTGTTCCACCAACCAACCACCCGCTGGCTAAAGGCAAATTTCCTCACATCTATCCTACATTTGTCTTTCCTCAATTTGAATTTATGCCCTCTCAGGTGATTATTCTGAGCAAGAGGAAGAATCCCATCAGCATTGAGCATGCCCAAACCATTCAAGGCTTTATACACCTCTATCAGATCACCACGCTGGTGCCTAGTCTCCAGACACTGTAATTTGCAAAACTTAAGCCTTTCTTCGTAAGAGCACCCCTTTGTTCCATTCACCAATCTTGTTGCCCTTCTCTGTACTCGTTCCAGCATCTCTACATCCTTCTTGAAATGAGGCCTCCAGACCTGTATACAGTACTCTAGGTGTGGCCTGACCATTGCCTTATACAAGAGAATAATCACCTCCTTATCCCTGCTAGAAAAATTCCTATATATCATCGACAATACACCATGAGCTACTCTTGCAGCCCGTCTGCACTGCTCAGAAAACTTCATATCTGCCTGCACAATCACCCCCAGGTCCCTTTCATTCTCTACCACTGTCAGTGTAGTACCACAGAGTTGATACGTTGCTCTGGGGTTGCTGTTTCCCATATGTAGTTCTTTACATTTGTCAATGTTAAACTTCATTTGCCACCTCTCAGCCCATCTGCTCAACCTTTCCAGATCCTGTTGCAGTAGCATAGTGTCAGTAGTGTCCTTCACAACCCTGCCAACCTTCGTATCGTCTGCAAACTTGGACATTAAGCTTGATATACCATCATCAATATCATTTATAAATACAGAAAACAATAATGGACCCAATACTGAACCCTGAGGGACTCCACTAATAACATTAGTCCACGATGAGCAGTGTCCATTGATTTCCACTCTCTGTCTTTTCCCCCTCAACCACCCCTTTATCCATAGCAGCAATTTGCCTCCAATGCCACACTGCTCCAATTTGTTCAGCAGTCTTCCATGTGCAACAGTATCAAAAGCCTTTCTAAGATTCAAGTTCTTTCCTCTTTCCTCGTATGGTCGCTCTTTTTCCGCTCTCACCATTCGAGCTGCCCATCTTTGGACCCTTTCAAGAAGCTCAACGTGTTTTTTTCAGATGAGGTATCCATACTTGAACACAATATTCCAAATGTGGTCTCTTTGTTACATTTTGAATACTGTGGTCTATAGTTACCTTATACAGTGGGACCATGACCTCCATATCAGTACAGGATCATGTTCGATTAATCATCGATAGGACACCATGGGGTAAATGGCCAATAGGTTATGCACAACATTGGCGTCATGGAGTGACTGTTTTTTTTTTTTTTTTTTCATTCTTTGAAAATATATCTTCATTTCATTAATGTCGAATATATATTTGTAAACCTCAGGTTTTTCAGAGATCAAAAAATGTGCAACTTCTAGACCGAAACTGTGCAACTCCTAGGCAGATTTACTCAAGCATAGTATGGAAAAGAGAGAGAGAGAGAGAGAGAGAGAAAGATGAATAAAAATTCCTCCTTATCGATGGGATTCAAACCAAATCCATTTCCAGCATGTTCTTTACCAACTAACTCAGCGACAGTGTGGGAAAAAAAAAAAAAAAAAAAGAAACCATAAAAGTTCGCATCTTTAACTGGACTCGACTCAGGTCTTTTGCATCCAATGTGGGAAAAACGGTGATTATACCAACTGTGCTACACATGAGGGGGAAAAGTTTGCTCCTTATGAACGAAGATTATTGATATACTGTGCAATGGAGACTTTCTTTGAAAGGTTTTATTATAATTTTTTATTTATATTTTGATGTGACTTACCCCTGATTGAGAGTGGGTTCGATTCCCATCCAAACTATGAGAATTTTTTTTTTTTTAACCACGATGACTGCACTATATAGCATGGTACGGTTGTTAGAGATCACTTAGAGGCGTTTGGAAATTTCACGGGCAGGCCCAGAATTTTTAGTTATCCCTCTGGGTTATTAAGTGCTCTCCAAGTCTTGAAATGGTGCTCATGAACCCCAAGTTTTTTAACTACTGTACTCAGCCGTTTCCATTTTAAATAGCTAATGAATTCCGGCTGACCCATTAAAAGCTCTTGCTGCAAGAAAAAATTGACAACCCTTGTCCTAGACCCTCAACTGATACTAAATCATCTTGCTAGATTGTCATTACGTGGTATGCTTCAGTAATTTCTTCTTTTAGCTGTGACCGTGACCACAACTCTGCCAAACTGGGGAAGCATAAAGGATGATTATTTGCTCTAAGGCATGACCAGATGATTACGCAAAGATAACATTGACTATTACAGGGGGCACCTGCAATAGAAACAAGTTCAATAAAACTTTAAGAGATGTTTTAATATGCCAATCGAATTCTTATATCTGACTTTGCATTTTGTTATAGTCCAAAGGTGAAAAGGTAATTTTGGACGTGCTTTATAATAGGATGGCGCACTGTGGCCATAGTTGCCGATGCGCCAAAAAAAATCCCTAAACCAACAACAACAACAACATAATAGGATTGGATTAGATTTCAAAGTGCTCTCCTGATTTGAAGAAACGTTGAAATGAGGAAATACAAAAAGGTGTTCTTTTGGTTGTTATATGGTAGTGTCGATAATTCTTTTAAATTCTGGAATTTTTAATGTTGCTTAATATTTTTAATAATAACAATATTCTTTATTAAAATAAAATACACTACATGACTCCTGTTATGAAACATCCAGAGGAATCTCAAAAACTACACTGCTCGACAAAATTAACTTCTTTGTCGACACAAAAAAGGACACCAAAATTGAACAAAATGTTTTTCATTAATATTTTATTGTGAACAGTGTCTTCAGCGACACTGTTCAAAATAAAACAGGAGTCCCGTTTTAGCCTACAAACAGATTCTAGACATTATTGCATCTGGAGACAACAAGGGAAAGCAGTACCATCCTTGTTGAAAGCGGTGCAGTTGGCCCAGATTTTCTTTTCATGCACGACAACGCCACTGCACATATAACTGAAGTGGTGGAGAAATATCTTGAAACTGAAGATATCCAACGACTGCCGTGGCCAGCATGATCGACAGATTTAAATCCGATCGAACATGTGTAGGACGCCCTTGAGCTCGCATTGAATGCCGACAGTCAACTCCTCAGTCACTTGGTGAGCTAAGGTCTGTGCTGGTGGAAGAACGGTATTTGTTGCCACAGAAACTTATAGACATCTTTGTATCGAGCATGGTTCACCGCTTTCAGGCCTGTTTAGCCGTTGGGGGAGTCATACGCCGTATTGATATTATGTGACCATATTTTCGAGCGTGTTGTATCGATTTCTGTTATACCACCATACCAAATTTTGTCCTGCTTCATCGCAATCTGCACGAGATACACCACGTTTTGCACATGTTCTGTTAATTTTGTCGAGCAGTGTATTTACTATAAATAACCGAACTTTGTTGGGTCCTTTTTGTTGTTTGGGTAACCCACAGGGTCACAAAGGATACTTTCGCAATTTAAATTGATCATTTCAAAATGCTGTCCAAAATAGAGCTATTCTTTCAGTAGCAAAATAGGCTTCTGCATTTCGACTGAGATCAATAGCTGGATTCCTGTATGTGTTGTGAGATTCCCAAAGATTGGTCTTTTTGTTCGTCATCTGAAGAACTGAATTAGGAAAAGTTTTCTAAGCAAGCAGTCTCTGGAGTTTTGAATAAAACATAAATAGTGTGTGTTTACGACGGGTGGCAATAAAGTTTCCGGACTGGTGCAAAAAAAAAGGACACAAATTGGTTTTATTTTTTTTATTCAAAGTAATCACTACCTGACTGAATGTACTTATTCTACCGTTCTAAGAGTTTCTGAAAAGAGTCAGTGAAGCATTCAAAGTGATGATGTTCAGTTACGTTTTTCTTTATTTCTCCTTCACCTCTCTCACATTTTATCTTGAGAAAGTAGAAGTCCGCTGGTGATAGATCGGAAGAGTATGGTGGATAGTTGATCTGTACAATGCCATGTTTTGTTATAAATGTCTTCACAACAAGTGCGGAATTGGTGGGAGGATTGTCGTGCAACAAGAACCAGCTTCCTTTCTCTCAAAATTGCGGCTCACCTGGGAAATACGCTTCAATATTCTTTGAAGCACTTGTGTGTAGAATACAGCATTCTCTCTCTCTCTTTCTCTCTCTCTCCTTCAGGTACAAATTCCTTGTGAATCACACCGTTTGTCGAAAAAGATCAACTCGTCTTAATCCTGGACTTCTGTAAACGAAACGTTTTGGGCCTCGATGATGAGTTTGAAGTCCATCGCATTCTTTGACGCTTCGTCTCTGGGTCATGCTAAAACACTTAATATTCATCTCCAGTAAAAATGCGGTTGAGGAGATTAGGATTGTCATCATAAGTCTAGATGAAGTCCTCACATGATCACACTCTTAATTGATTCTGCTCATCCGGGAGACTGTGCGGCATAAATTTTGCACAGATCTTCCTTTTTGCTTAAACTTCATGCAGAAGTTGATGAATCGTCTCCTTATTCATATTCAACTCATCAGCTATCATTCTGAGGGTCAAACGACAATCTCTTGCCACAATCTCCGAACTTTTGCAACTCTGTCCTCATTTTGAGAGGTTGAGGGACGCTCATTTTTGGATCATCACGAACACCCTCACGTCTGTGTTTGAACCGCTGATACCATTCAAACACACTGACTTAACGTTTCATCAACATAAACAGTTTTCAACATTTCATACGTTTCTGTTGGAGATTTTCTCAGTTTAAAGTAAAATTTGATATTCGTTCGTTTGCTCCATTGTTTGTAAAATTCATTGGAAACCACCACCATCTGTTAGAGGAAGTTTAAACTACATCATACCACTTCCGTTTATTTTCAAACTCATCGAGCATGACCGCAATAGCACCAGTCCATGAACTTTATTGCCACATCTCGTATATAGACCTTATATATGAATTATAGTTAAATAGATCAGTTATAAATTTATATTTATCTAATTTGCGATTAGGTTAAGATGACCAACTTTTAATAAGGCTCAGAAATATGTATTTAAATAAAATACAAAAATCTTAATACTTGAAAGGAAGACATTGTCCGTCAGGCGTTCTCCCACAGCAGAAGGGTTTGAAATAGAACCCGAAACGTATGGTTTAAAATTAAATATAAATCATTTTCTTTCCTTACGTCGCCTGGATAAATTGGGTGAGATATCGGTGATTCACTTGAGTTGCGATTCTTGTAGAGCTCTTCGGGATATTTATGTCTATTGAAACTATCTCTTCGAATAGTTTGACTTAAGAAGTTTTTAGTAAATATGAAGTCTTTATGACACCAGTTATTTTGATGAGATTATTCGATAAATAATTTAGATGTTTATGTTACCTTTACAGACATGCTTCTTCTTGTTTTTTTTTTTTTCTTTCTTTTTGCTCCTCCTCTTCTTTGTTGAGTTGTCGTCTTGGTACGACCACATAGGAATTCTTTAAGTGCTAGCACTTAAATTAAGAATTCACGTTATGTGATGGGAACTCAGATCACTGAAAAGCGTGATTTTCTTGATGCAAGGTGCTGGAGAAATACGACCCTGGGGGATGTATGCTCACTTCTCCATTCTAGCTCTGTTATTCATTGAAGATGTACCATCGCACCGCTTGCTTAAATATTTGATTCTCAGAAAAAGACATTTGTGAATATATCCTCGTGCATTTTTTCTTGTAAACCGCTAAGTTCTCTGTTACAGTAAGTAGCTAGTTGCATTAAGTGATAATAGTTCTTTAAAATCAAGTGTCTGAGGCCGAATTTTCTTGTTTCAGTACGATTTCTTAAAAGCGTTGACACGATCCTGGGTCTGGAATTTCTAATTAAGATGATGGGATTAGGTCTTTTCCACCTGGTTTGGCCAGGACGGTGTTCAAACCAACTGTGCTACCCACGAAGACGATATAAGTGGGAAAGAATTGCCCGGTGTCTTAATGACAGAACATTCTGGTTTTTCACTTGTCTGCTGGTTTTTTTACTATCCTCTTCACATGGGTCATTGTCGAAAAATTCAGATCGATAAACAAATTATCCCCACTCCCATTAGCGACATGTGAAACAGATAATGACAAACAATCCTACAAACAATCATAGGAGCTACAGTTAAAAATCCATTTGATATATTTGCTTCAGTTTAAAATTTTTACAGAAATCTTAAAATGGTTACAGTTTGCAAGGATCATCTTCAATTAACCTAACGGTATACTATTTTTTCCCTTTCATTATATATAGGGATGTGCTGCCAATTCGTTAACAAGGGTTCTCGCTCAAGAAGAATACATATTTTAATTTTTATTAAAATTATTTTTTATTGAATCAAAGTTTTTGTCACAAAATAATCCTGCACGTAATCAATCAATCTCCTTCCCTTGCTAAAATAGGCTCTGTTGGAAGGGAAAGACAAAAAAAAAAAAAAAAAAAAATTATGATATTAGGGTCCCCTGTAAATGGTAATCTACCCATATATTTATTTTGTGTGTAAGTTGCGTGAGTTCTCTGGTCGATTTGTCTGCTTGCTGGACGAAAAAACTCCAGTTTGTGGGTGGAAAAACCTTGCAGTCTACGCCGACTAACCTAGCCACAGTGTGAAAAAAAAAAAAGCCCACTAAAGTTCCTCGTGTCGTCGACAGAATTCGAACCCAGGCCTTTTGGAAAGGAAAGACAAAGTTACTTACAGATCTCTGTAAATAACCATGCTTGCTCTGGCTTTTATAAAGGTATTTTTCCACGAAGAAATAAATTTGTTAACTTAACCAAAATTCTCGCGAATTGTTTCTGCAAGCCCATGTAAGCCACGAGCTAAGCAAGTAATATGGACAAGGACAAGGTTTGGATAGAAAACCTATAAGGTTGTTTTATCATTTGTGGAGTAGCATTTAGCCTTTTTCGCCATAGATCCATTTTCCATAATAACTGCAAAGAATCAGTTGCAAATGTGGAAATTGTGGAGTGATTCATGTTTTTGAGAACTTTACAAGCAAGAAAAAACGGATGAGAAGGTTCTCCATATAACAATTGCGTAGTGTAACGGCCACACGCATCTACAGCTTCATCGGCGGTCATCCAGATGCACTTTTCTCCAATATCGTGACTAATTTTGCAAATAACGTCATGAATATCATTAAGTAATTCTTCCTCAAGGTAGATTCGTCTAGAATGTTTTGATTTATACAATAATTTTTCGAAAATCGTTTGAAAACTGGATTGCGGAACTTAATGAAAGGAATATGGCTGCTTACAAAGGCAAAACGCACAACCATTGAAAATTCACTTTTCTCTTCTCTTTAGGTGCGCACGGCTTGGTTAAAAGCAACTGAGTTGGTAATTTTTTTCTTTTTTTTTTGCCAGAGTGTATGATCATCTTCATCTTCCAAAAATCAAATTTGCTGCATGGAACGTTCTTTTTACCAACAGCACAAACGACAATATTTCCATTGATTATTAATTTTTTTTTCGTGATTGGCGATCCACGATTCCATTGGTTTAGCAGCAGGTTTTATTTTTCGAATTTTGCTCCAACTGCCTATTCGTTAATATTTTTATTAACGAATATTTATGAATGTGTTTCATAATATTCTGCACCAGCAAAAAAAAAAGTAGAAAGGAATCATCAAGAAAGAGAAGAATGATGATATCCAGCTCAGGACCCTGAGCTGGATATCATCAGAAGCCCTGGACCCTCAGAAGCCCTGCAGCATAAGCTTCAGGCTTCCTTGCACCATATGGCTAATAATAATAATAATAATAATAATAATAATAATAATAATAATAATAGTCAAGAATGTGTTTCATCCATGCCTTTGATGACTAGAATTAATGCAAAACACCGATGACATATTTTCCCAAGCTAATCTAATATGGTAATGTGTTCAACTATTTCGATATTTGATAAATTATTGAAAATTTATGAAAATTAATTATTGAAATCATATTTCCGAGTTTAATGTTTGAAAAACTGATCAAATTAACGAAATATGTAGTGTTTTACATTACAATATTTTCTGTCGATAACTTTTGTTTTATTTAAAAATGTGGTCTTATTTTATTTTATTCTATTATTTTTTTAATACAAGGAAAACTCCAAAACTTTTTGCAATCGATGTTAAATAATGCATATAAATAAAAATAAATAGTATCATTAAAATCTACGTTTTTAAAATCTACCTTAAATATGCCAAGTTTCATCAAAATCCTTCAGATAGTTAACGCTGGAGGGCGCGATTTTGTTGACGAGATGCTTGATTGCGTGAGCGAAATTTTGAAAATTTAAATTTTTTTTAAAGATTGCGTAAGCCCGATTTATATGATTTTAAATCGCCATGATTTATATGATTTTAAATCGCCGTGATTTTAAATCGAATTTAACTGCTAAAGAATCCCATGAAAGGACACTAAATGCTTTAGGGGGTCAAGCATCATCAAATAGAACAGTTTTTAATTTGTTCAATGAATTTAAATTTGGAAAAACCAGTTTTGAAGATGAACCTCACTCGGGGAGGCCAGCCGATTTCCATGATTCTCGTCACGCCTGAAAAAATTGAGCTGGTAAGATTTTTACTGAGAGAAGATCGAAGAATTATGTATCGGCAGTTAGAGAAAAATGTGGGCATTGGATCAACAGCAATTAATACCATCATTAACGATTATTTAAAGTACAGGAAATTTATTAGCATATTGGTGCTTCACAGCTTGAATGATGATCAAAAAGTTGCTCCTGTCGAATGGTGCCATCTCATGCTTAAAAAGTTTGATAGAGGCAAATCCAAGGCTGTTAATTGTATTGTTACTGGATGAAACTTAGATATACAATTGTGGTCCAGAAACCACGCAACAATCAACCGTTTGGTGCTCTCAAACAGCTCCTCCACCCAAGAAAGTACGCCGAGCCAGAAGTGTTGGAAAACTTGTTTTCCCAACGCTTATTTTTGTTTCGTTTGTCTTTTTTGTTTTTGAGAAAAGTGGATTTTTAGAAATTGTAAAGCTAGACGATCGAAAGACTGTCAACAGTGAATAGTAAATGTCTTTCTAAAGTGTTTGAAAAATCATTCAAAACAGACCCAAAAAACAACTTAAAGGGATCTTGCTTCACAATGACAACGCGCGGACTCATACTTCAGCTCCAACATTAGACTTTTTTCGCCACTCCTTGTGTTCAATTAGTCATCCACCTTATTTTCCAGACTTCCCAAATCCCAAAGGTCAAAATTCTACTCAAAGGACAAAAATTTTAAGGGATGAAGAAGCTTTTCAGGCCTTCATCAATGGAATAAATATGATCCCAAAAAAGACTGGTTAAACTGCTTTGATATTTGGTTTAGAAGGATGAAAACTTGTATAAATGCTAAGGATGAATTCTTTGAGAAACTGTAAAAATTTTAAGCATGTAACTTTAATAAAATATATGATTGCAAAAATTTTTGGAGTCACCCTTGTATATCTCATTGTTGATCTTGACATAATTCTCCGCTTAAATCATGAGTAGCAGGACTGAAGCATTTGTGGCCCTGTGCAGCGAGTCACATGAAAGCATCAGCCAAAACTATAGGAGAAACGAAGAACGTTCTGCAATATAGTTTTCAACTAAAGAGTCACAAAAACGGCTGTCAACAGAAATTTCCTCGCAAAACTTTAATCCAAAACAATCATTTGCTTCTACCGGTTCTAAAATGGAATACATAACTTAAAAATTTACCAGTAATAGTCTGAATCTTTATGCTCATTTGTCAAGGTTAAAATTTTAAATTCGCTGATGAATTCCATTCTTATCATGGCTGATATGAATTTGATTACAGCTCACGATTTCAGCACCAGGCCACATTTCCGCAATGGTAAAATGAAGTAATTTTTCCTGACCAATAACAAATCTTTGAGGCATAAATTGTAACCTAATGACATTGCATTTATTGCGAAGCTGCTATTAACGTCAAACACCTTTCTACTTTTTTGTTAGGTGGTAAAGTTTTAAGTTTTTGAAACGTTCATTTTCTTCAAAGCTTTGTTTTTTTATTGTTATTATTATTTAAATATATTCCTCCTACGTACATGTACACCTTCTGTACCTCATTGTATTAAATAAATATTCACGATAAATTATATTTTATAGGTTAGTGGTGCGGTAGCATTACGCTTAGCAGAATTCTGTGAAAAGAAAGATAAATGTAGTGAGGATAATGCGCCATCGAATTCTTAATGGAAATCGGTGGCTTTTGAAAATTACTCCATTAAGATTTACTGTTATGTATTTTCCGTTTAATTTTTGATAAATTACACAACGCCTAGAATTCGCCCAACCCATTACGTTTGGAGCTTTGCTCTCCTATTACGTCATTGTACGTCACAGCTCCTATGAAAATACTATTGTTTGGCATGTTGCCAATTTTCATGTCGTGCTACACGTCGTTCGTGTACATACGTATTTATATGTTAACTATCTTCAGTCAAGGAGAGGGTTATGGACCTTTGATGTTTACCTAGGGATTACCGAGGCATAGTGGTAATGTTTATGACTACTCAGTTATCCGTTTACAAATTTTAATTTCATGCATGTTTCCACTTTCTCTCTCTTGGAAATAGTTTCGCATTTCACGATTGTGACATTATGCTGTACATAATGTTTATTTATTATTTTTTTAATTTTCTCTTTTTTAAAGGTAGAGAACTTAAAAAGCTATTTCCCCGGTACAGTTTCATGAAAATAGGTCACAGAGATAGAGTGAAAATTTTATCGGTATATATATTTTTATTTTTAATGATTGAAATTTCTAAAATTATATATACAGTATATTCTTCGTATATACAGATTTGTTAAAATTCAAGCATAAATGGCGCCACCTGTAGCCACTAGTAAAAAAAAAATTATATATATACATATAAATATAAAATATTTTATATAAAAAATATAGAATAATTCAAAATATAATATATAATATAAAATATATATTTCTTTATTTTAATGATTTAAATTTCTTAAAATTGCATATATTCTCCGTCTGTACAGATTTATTAAAACTCAAACATAAATAGCGTCGCTGCAGCCACTAGCAAATATATATAAAATAAAATAAGAAATATTTTATATATTTTATATAAAAATATAAAGTATATTAATATATAAAATAATTCAAAATATATTAATATTATATATAATATAAGAATTTTTTTAATCTAAATGATTGTATTTCTAAAATTGGATATATTCGCCGTCTATACAGATTTATTAAAACTCAAACATAAATGGTGCTCTCTCTTGTATCCACTATTCTCTTATACACTATATTGCCAAAAGTAACGGGACATGAAGATTTGTACTCAAAGAACTGTACTGCAAGGGATAGACCCCCCCTCCCAAAAAAGACTTCATATGATGTTTCTTAAATTTAGATTTTCGTGAACCTATTGAAAATCATAAGGTCTTATGCATTAAAATTGCATGTGTTTCAAGGCATACTGGCATAGTGTTTTTTGGAAGGCGCCACGTTCCCACTTCTGCGCCATGGTAATGGTACTTTGTGAAGAAGTACAGAATCTCAGTAAAAGCCAGAAAAGTGTAATGTCTGGTTTGTGTTGTTGTCTCTGCGACTTCTTGGCCGAAGGGCCCCTAGTGGGACCGCGCGTTGCCCTCACCACCATTGGGATATGAGCCAGGCTGCCCGTCATACTCTGGCTGGCCTCTGCCAGGGTCGCCTGAGCTTCCTGACACAGGCCAAAAAAAAAATTGCTGAAAGAAGGCACTAGGTAAGAGTAATAGAGAGGCCAGAATGAGTGAAAAAGGAGTGGGTGGACAGGTAGAGGAGATTGTCCACCCTAAATTAGGTGAAATTTGGGCTTGGGGATGGGATTATAAAGTTACATGGGATAGGTGTTCCTGTAAGCGGAAAAAGAAAAAGGATAAAAGTCACAGGGACAGGCGTCCCTGTGTGACCGCCAGAGGCCAATAGTACCCTGTAATCCCGCATTCCAAGGATGACGTTTATGAATATATTGTCCCTGCATCCCCTAAAAGCGAGGCGCTGTTAAAAGAAGTCTAGATGCACGGAGGCGCCTGCTTTCAGGGGCGGAAAAATTAATATATAAACCTTTAATTTTCTGACATATTTTCGAAATATACAAAAATATATGTCAGAATATAGCTTTCCCATGTTAGCATTAGTAGAGGCATATGATGCAAGAAAACAAGCTTATACAGTATCAGCTAAAAAAAAAAAAAAAAACTTCCAATTTCACCCATCCATGTTTGTCTAGTTCTGCCTTGGATTTACTCAACTTCCACAACGACAGATGGGAGTTTGTTCAGGCAATCAACCACCCGCTGGCTAATAGCAAATTTCCGCACATCTATTCTACAACGGACTTTCCTCAATTTGAATTTATTTACCCTCAGGCGAGTAATCTGGGCAAGAGGAAGAATCCCATCAGCATTGAGCTTGATCAAATCATTAATGGTCTTATACACCTCAATCAGATCACCTAGCAGGTGCCTAGTCCCCAGACCCAGCAATTTACAGAACTTTTCTTCTTAAGAGCAACCCTTTGTTACACTCGCCAATCTTGCTGCCCTTCTCTGTACGCATTCCAGCAGCTCTAGGTCCATCCTAAAATGAGCCCTCCAGACTTATATACAGTACTCAAGATGTGGCCTGCCTATGTATTGCCTTATAGGGTATAATCACTTCCTTATCCCTGGTTGAAAATTTCCTGTACTGTATTTGAAAACTTCAAATCTGACTGGACAATAACCCCAAGTCTTTTTCATTCTCCACTAAGCTGAGTGTAGTACCACACGTGAGTATGGTTCTTTGGGGTTGCTGCTACCCATATGTAGTACATTACATTTGTCAATGTTAAATTTTAGTTGCCACCTCTCAGCCATCTCAACTTTTCTAGATCGTGTTGCAGTAGCATACTGTTTTTACTATCATTAACACCTCTGCCAACCTTTGTATCTTCTGCAAACTTGGACATTACGCCTGATATACCTTCATCAATGTCTGTATTTATTAATATATTAGTGGAATCCCCTCAACACTGAACTCTGGGGGACTCCACTAATGACATTAGTCCACGAAGAGAGTGTCCATTGATTACTACTGTCTCTTCTCCCACCCAATCATCATTTTATCCATTGTAGCAACTTGCCCTTACTCTTCCAATTTGTACAGTTGTCTTCCATGTGCAACGGTATCAAAAGCTTTCCTAAGATTCAAGTATATGATATCAAAATTATTTTTTGCAACCAGTTCCTTTGTGGCCACATCATAGTATCCAATCAAACTGGCCATACAAGACTTCCTCCTTCCTGTAAACGAAACCCATGTTTCGTTTACATTTGTGGATTGCATACCCACAGAGCAATCCGGGGGATAAATCCCTCCCCACAAGAACATTTTCGTTATATAATTACTGTCACATCTTTACAAGTTGTAAAAACTACCAACGTGAAACGTACGAGCCTTCACACAAACAATGGACAAGCATAATTTTTAGTTTACTTGTATATTTTCCCTATGTCGAGAAATACTTCGTCACGTTGAGAGGGAAAAAACTATTCGGAAAAAACCATTACATGACAAATATGATAATTGAAATAAGTAATATGTAAAAAGAATAAATAATATTTAAAATATATCGAAAAATTATTGACATTTTGTGTCATACGATACATATGACAGATAAGTGTCATCATTTCCTTTGCCCACTTAGTATTAGTAGTGACAAATGATGCAAAAAAACCCCGACACCTCCCAGTTTTCTTTGAATCAACTACCCGCTAGCTGAAGGCAAATTTCCGCATATCTATTCAACAACCATCCTTCCTAGTTTGAATTTATATTCCTTCATGTGTGTAGACTGAGTAATAGGATGGATGACATCAGGATAAACACTTCAATGAGATCTTCTCGTTGGTGGCTGGTTTCCAGACGCTGCTGTCTGAAAAACTGGAGCCTTTCCCGATAAGAGTACCACTTGCTCCCCTCACTAATCTCTTTGCTTTTCTCTGTACTCATTTCAACAGATCCATGTCCTTCCTAAAAATGAGGCTTCCAGACACTTCTAGATGTGGCCTAACCATTGCCTAATACCACTGGGTAATCACCTCCCTGTCCCTGCCAGCAAAATTCCTGTACATCAGTGACAAAAACACCATGATCTGTCCTGGAAGCCTGTCGGCACTGCTCAGAAAACTTCATATTTGACTCCATAATCGCCCACAGATCTTTTTCATTCTTCACTAACCTGCGTGTGATACTACACAGTTGGTACGTTAATCTGTTATTAGTGCTACACATATTCAATATCTTGAATTTGTCAATGGTAAACTTCGATTGCAATTTCTCAGCCCATCTGCCTAATTTTTATAGATCTTGTTGCAGCAGCATATCTTCATTACTGTTACTAACTATCCTTCCAACCAATGCTGTAGTCGTAAAATTCGCAGAAGGTATAATCTATGAATGTTACGAAAAGCAGAGATTAATAGGCCTGCATATCAGGCCTATTAATCGAATTCGCTTCGGTCGCACAGAATAGAAAACCAGATGGAATTCAGCTAAAAAAAAATAAAGAGGATATACTGCGTATACCTTCCGCTACAGCCCTGCTTCCAACCTTCCCATCAATAAATTAAGAAAATAACAATGGTCAGGCACTGTACCCTGAGGGCACTCCGATAATAACATTAGTCCAAGAAGAGTAGTGCCCAATGAACTCTGGGATACTTGCTCGGAAGTATCCCTGCGTTCCTCTGTGTCCTGATTTCGACATTTGAAAATGTGGCAACCTTTACCTGACAGTTTTTTAGGCCCGTTGACAAGGCCAGCAGAGCTACCAAACATAGCCATTCTGTATTAAGTTTAGTCTGAAGTGGTTTTTATTTGACCTGAGTTCGAGTCCTGTCGATGACGTGAGGAATTTTTATGGGCCTTTTCACAACGTGGCTGAATTATTCGGTCTCGGGATGAAATTGTATAAGATAATTTATGAACGTTTCGGACGAAACTATAATTTCATCCCAAGACTTTTGTTAATGAAGTGTAAATTCTTTTACATTTTTTTTCGTTCTGCGTTAAATATTGTCCTTTCTGGGTCTAATGAACATTAACACTAACAAATGGGCGCCTCCGTAGCCAGGTGGGAAGGAGCAGCAGTGCGTAGCACACGCTTCTTGATTAGACCGGGGTTCGAGCCCGTCACCACCAAATACGGAGGATGCGGAAAGGTCAAGGGAATGACCACCGCATATCACGGAGCAATATGGCCTTAGTTGCTAATGCTCCTGAAAACCAAACAACAAACAAACTAACAAATGTTTTGAAAACTAATCAATAAATGTATCCCAAATTTAAAATCTTCACCCTCAATCCAATTTTAAATGCTTGTTTAAAACAGGATTTAGCTGTTTTGAAAGTTTACGGTATACAGTACTTTTTTTTTTTTTTTTTCGAAATACAGTAGTAAAAAAAAAAATTGTCTCTATGTACGAAACTAGTGTACAGAGAGAAACGATTAACTACTATAGATCTCTGGTGCCATGCAGTCTCTGTATATTTGTCAAGGCCAGAAGCTGTTTTTAACTTGACTGTCAAACAACGGTTGATAAAATTGGAGTGGGGGGGGGATAGTGCTATAAATATAGATAAAGTAAACACTATGAACATTATGCGATGAATGCAAAGTAATGTGCACTATGAACTCTACTATCTTTTACCCAACATTCGTAGCGATTGCGTCATTTGCAGATAAACGGGTTGTGATTATCGGGCAACCATACTGCAGGTTGGGTTAAATAAAGCTTCATGCAGCTCCTATTATCGAATAAAAGAAGGAAACATTTTGAATTAGTCTAGAGAAGTCGAAAAAATAAATATTATTATTATTTTAATGCGGTAATTTGTTTCTATTTAACTCTGCCCTTGCCATAATTATCAGACATTATTCTACTAAATGACCGTCTGTAGAAGAAAATAGTGTCACAATGCCATCAGGAAATTCACTTTGATCACCTTTTACTGCGTGTGTCGCTATTGGACAAGTTCCGGTCCTGCAGCCAGGAGGTCGCCACTATTTCGCGCAGAGCAACCCCCTACCCCATTCTCCCACCTCCCATCAGTAGTTTATTGTGGTAGGTTTCAGTGTAGCCAAGTTTACCTCCCGGCTAGTGACTCATCACAGGGTCGCCCGCTTCGGAACACCTGCTCTAGTTCTTTAAACAGTAAAGGGGGGAATACAACTTGCATTATGGCCTAACCCACCAATTTCCCCCTCTAGTCGGGCTTTCACTAACAGACGAACCTCAGGCACTTTGGGCCTCACACAGAGTTTTTTTTTATTATTTTTTTTTATTATTATTATTCGAAATACAGTACTGTACTGTACACAGAACTGTTAAAAATATTGTTATAAAGATTTTTTTGAAATATTTATTCTAAAATAAATAAAAGTTTTAATTCCTTGTGCACAAGAATGTCTGTGATTTCCCCATGGCGTGTAGTGCATATAAACTAGCTTTATAATACAAAATGTATTTTGATCGTGTTTGGCATAAAGATGTTCTAAATAAGCTTCCATCTTAAGGTTTGCCAACTGCTTTTTATAATCGGGTATTCAGTTATATAATCGGGTACTCTTGACCGCTCACTGCAAGTGATGGTAGATGGCTCTTTGTCTTCTAACTTCTCCACCAATTCTTGTGTTTCCCAAGCTTCAGTTCTTTCTCCCACTGTTTTCCTCTTTTATATTAATGACCTTCTTCCATTGACCGGAAATCCTATCCATAGTTCTGCTGATGATAGCACATTGCATTTCATCTTCCCCTGTACAAACAGCTTCAACTTCTTGAATACCCACCACCAATTCCTTAAATGCTGATCTCCAGGTGATACTCCAGTGGGGCAAAGATAATCCTTCTAAAACTCAGTTCTGTCTTATATCTCGCAAAAAGGATTCTTCTGCTCCTATGCTTATCTTCGACGACACTCCGATTTCAAGGCAAGATCATATATCTCTACTGGGGATTACCCTGACTTCTAATCTCTCTTGGCGTAAACACATTGCAAATATTGTTTCCTCTGCATCTAAAAACCTGGCTTTCTCTTTCGCTCTCGGCGTTACTTTTCTTCCAAACAGCTGTTCACTCTGTACAAATCACAAATCCGCCCTACCATGGAATACTGTTCCCACATCTGTGGCGGTTTCCCGAAAACCTCTCTCAGGCTTCTTGATTCCATTCAAAAGAGGACAGTTAGGTTAATTAATGACTCATCTCTAAAAGAGTTTCCCCACTCTGTCTCATAGACATTCTGTTTCTGCTGCATGCCTTTTCTATAAATTCTTTCATGGACACTGTTCTTCTAAATTTGACTTCTAGAATCCCCTCCCCTTCTCTCTTCCAAACAGTCTGAACACGTGCCGCAAACAGTCAACATCCTTTTACTGTCCAATTTCAAACTAACAGAACCAACTTTTCTTTTTCCTAATTTATTCATCCAACTTCCGTTTTCTGGAACAACCTTTCTTTATACGTATTTCCTGACAATCTACAGAAGTTCAAGTTTAATGTCAACAAATATCTTCTTTCATCTTTTCAACATATGCATGGTACTAAGTACTATAGGTTCCAATAGCTTTCGTGTTTGGGGTTTTCATTAAAAAAACACTCGCGTCCTCATGGCCTGAGTTGCTTTGGCTGTGATATGACGCAGACGACGCTTTCGTGTAATTGTTGAACTTAGTGTTACTTCAACTGTCGTAATTTCTGCCTTATCTACCATTTTCACGACTTCCTTACTCCTTTTCTCCGGGCTCTGCGCTGTTTACTAATTTCTCTCTGGAGAACTGTGATGTGCAGATCGTACGAGTGCCATGTCACGAGTGATTTTAAATGATTCCATATGTTTGCGCCCAAGGGACGGCGTATTAGTGATTTTTCGCTCTCTTATGGCATGCTGGAATCAGTTATCGGAGTTGAATGATGACTTGGTACGGATTTGTTGCGGGTGTGATTATTCAAAGATACGGAAGTCCCTTTTCGCGTTCTCTTTGGCACACCAGGGATGCATTTTAAATGTCTTTCGTGTTATTTCAGACAGGGCAATAAATTCACCGATTTGCGACATCTGTTTTCGTTATTTAACCAAAAGCGAACATTCTCTTTGAACTTAATAAATAATCTCTTTTCCAAAATGGCCTAAATTAAAAAAAAAAAAAAAAAAATTAAAGAATGACTAAGGCTATGAGGTGACAGTTTTTTGGGCGAGTTCTTCGGTTGGTTTGTCGAGAAATCAGAAAATGTCTAAAATTTAAAAAATAATAATAAATAATAATAATAAATAAAATAATAAAAGAATGACTAAGCAACTAAGACTATGAGGTGACAATTCTTCTGGCGACTTCTTCGATTGGTTTGTCGAAAAATCATAAAATGGCTAAAATTAAAAAAGAATAATAATAAATATATTTTAAAAAATCAAATAATGACCAAATTAGCACATCTGGGAGGATTTTAAACGTTCAGTTCGTTAGAATGTCACGTGATTGTCATTACTATTCGAGGAAGGATTAATAGACCATTGATAAACGTACACTTATGTTATGTGTGTTAAACAGCAACGCAACTAAGGCTATGAGGTGACAGTCATTGGGCACGTTCTTCGGTTGGTTTGTCGTATTGATGCAGGAAAAATCAGTTTCAATTAAAAAAAAAAAAATGCAACATTCACCGACTGACTCAGCTACGTTGTGAAAAATCCCCTAACAATTCCTCTCATCGTTGACGGAATTAGAACTCGGACCATTTCTACCCGCTGTGCTACCGCGAGGACTTGTAAGTTATAAAAAAATCGTAGAATTTGTGAAATTTGCAGAGATCTAGTAACGCTTCATGGCCTTAGTTACATTGACTGAGTCGCGTGACATCTCTGCTCCAAGCAAAAGCTGATCATGTAATTCATGAAATTTACAGAAATTTGATTTTGGGTTTACTGGCGAAAATTATAGAGAAGAAATACTGACGCTTTATGGCCTTAGTTACCTTGACCAAAACCCGTGACATTTCAGCTCCAATCACTTTGAAGTCACGTGAGCGAGTTCATTAGGTCACGTGATTGTCATTGAGGAAGCTTTCGGAAGATTAGACTGGTCACAGAAAGGAGTCGATGTGAATGGAGAGTACCTAAACCATTTACGATTTGTATATGACATTGTGGTCATAAGCCACGATCACAAAGAATTAGAGGAAAATTTTAATCAGTTGTGGAGAGTTAGTAAGGATTTTGGACTAAAGATGAATATGGCTAAAACAAAAGTAATGATGAACAAGTATGCCACAGAAAGGGATATAATGATTGAAGGAGCAATAATTGAAAAGGTTGAGTCATATGCTTATCTGGAACAGGTCATTGGCTGTAATAACGATAAATGGCTGGAAGTCAAGAGAAGAATAAATTTTGGATGGATAGCATTCAGTAAATATAGTCACATACTGAGGAGCAATATCCCAATTTGTCTGAAACGTAAAATAATGAACCAATGTATATTCCCCACCATGACTTATGGAAGTGAAACTTGGGCACTCACCAAAAGAACGGAACGAATTATATTAGGAATCAGACTGTTAGATAAGAAGAGAAACACGTGGATTAGGCAGCTAACTCAAGTAAAGGACATTCTTATCAAAACTAAAGAACTAAAATGGTCTGGGCAGGCCACATAGCTCGAAGACACGACAGATGGACTAAGAAAATAACAGAATGGTACCCAAGAGGAGCTAAGAGAAAACCTGTAAGACAACAACGGAGATGGACAGATGAAATTCATGAGTTTGTTGTTAGTAAATGGATGACCATTGAACAAAACAGAAGGAACTGGAAAGTTTCTGGAGAGGCCTTCATCCTGCAGTGGATTGAAAATGACTGATGATGATGATTGTCATTACTGCTCGGGGAAGAAAAGATTAACAGACCATTGATAAACAGACATTGTACTAATCCAAACAAATTAAATTAATCTTAAATTACTGTCAAATATATTTAATTTAATTGCTTTGATTCAATTAATATAATTTAAATTAATATTTTAAAATTAATGAAATAATTTAATGAAAATTTTTATATTTTCATTAATTTAATTAGTCTAATTAAACACGGCTTTTTAAGCAATAAACATTAAATTTTAATAAATTTAATGAGATGTACATGGTACTCCTGAATCGTATTCGCCGAAACTCCAGCTGCCCTTAATAGTTTATTTGTAAATGAAATGCATACATAACATAAAAAAGAAAGGCAGTCCGAATTACAGAGACTTCGAATTAGTGAGGTTTCACCGTCACTGTGTATCAACTTTTTGTATCACGATAGATATAAACACGCAAAGCTGATTAAATGTACAAACTACGCATGCGCAGCAGCGACTTTCGTGTATATGGTAAATTCGCCATAATGGCGTCCGAGTTCCATTTAATTTTTTAAAAAAATGTAATATTTCTCATTAAATTTATTAATGGATTAATTAATTTTATGATAGCAATAAATCTGAAGCCATAACCATCACTGACCGAATGATCAGTGCGATGGCCATGGTTCGAGTTCAGACACGCATCTGCCTTGGCCGTGGTTCTATTCCGCGTGACTGCTAAATGCTTTTGATGATATTTATTTTTCTCAAACTGTAAACTCTTATCAGTTATTTATTTTTTGGGATTATTTTAATAAGATTGTGCAGAGAATTGAAGTCCGTCCCAAAATTTATGAACACTGAAGACCAAAATAATCGAAGAATTTCCAATGTATAGCGTGGGAAAGAATACCGAAGAGATTTGCATTAACAGAAGTCTGTCACGAAACCCACATCAATAACACCTCTCCCTCCATGTTTAGAAAAAGGCTTTTCGAACTACGAACTTTGGCACGTAACGAGATCTGTATAAAATGTTGAAAAGATTACATCAGGCTTGATAGCAATCATTTAGCGATAATGTCTTCGCATTACGTGTCATATTGAAGTTTGAGGGAAGCGGTTTCACGATCTGATAGTCGAAATACGCTCTTGTCACGTGTCGAAATATTTCGGTTGAAGGGGAAACCGGTGAAAAATTAGACTGTGCTAGAAAAATCTGGAAGTAACGGATCAGTTACAAGTTCATTGGATCAAAGGAAGCAGACAGGAAGGGGAAGTGTACGAAGGTTTTATCCGAAAGGTTTTATGCGAGATATGCTAATAATGAGGTAAGTTTCGCGTGACATCCTAACCTTTTTTGTTATTAATATTATGAAATATTCTGTAGACGTTTAATATGGCAACGATATTAATGAAATATGTAATTGTAATATAAATTGGGATAAAACGTTGTAAATAACATATTTTTATTACTGATAGCCGGTTTCAAAAAAATAAATAAAAAATACAGTTTTTATGGTAATTCTCTAAAAGTTAGGGATCCACATCTTGTCTCTCTTGAGTTTTTCTGAGTTTTTTTATTTTTTCCCTTTCCTTTTATTTTCTTCTCCCCCCCCCCTTTTTTTTAAGGGATAAGAGGACTTGTCGATGTGAAATTTTTGTTTTGTAGATTTAAATTTTCAGGAAATACATAACAAGAATGATTGTTTCAAAGAATAGAAGTAGAAGAGATAATACAGGAGTAGGTCTTATTTACGCTTGTGAGTTCTGATTTGAACAGTGAATGGATGTTGACTAGTTGAGGCACGTGTTCGGATTGGTTTGGTAGAGTGCGATGGAAATATATATAGAAAACGACTGAACGTTTGTGTGATAGAGAGTGGAGTGAGTTTTTATAAGAGAGGAAACCAGACTATCTTCTTTTGGATAAATATTTTTATCCAAAATACAATTTAAGGTTTTTTTTTTTTTTTTTTTTGGTAGGGGGGAAACCAGGGAACAGTGGTGGGACGGATTTATATAGAGTCGTTAGCTGTTTTAGAGAAAGCCTAGTTTTTTCTCTGAAGCAATATTTCTGATATTCTAATTTCAAGTAAAGCTACATGTACATCTACAAGTACATCCACCAAGATATGAAGGAGTTTGTTTATACATGGGTAATGCACACACATTATTTCTACTACCAATGATATGCGATCTTGTTTAGAAATCTGAGTGTTGTAGATGAGCATGGCAGACTAGTAAAAACTACAAAATTTGTACAAAATTGAGATTCACGAACGGGCTCTCGTACTCTTTAACAGCTGTGCCACACCAAACATTTTCTTCTTCTTCCCCAGAACCTCCAGGCCTTGCGATGATCGACCTGGTGATATGGCAGTTTTCCCATCACAGAAGACTCTTTTAACGAGAAATAAGACACGACTGAGTTTTAGAAAGACTGAAGAAAGACTGAAAAAAGACTGAAGTTCTTTTTTCCCATAGTTATACAATGTTAAGAGAAATGGTCTTCAATTCATTTATTAAAAATCTTTTAGCTTTTCACCATGGAAGGATGCGCTCCAAGAGCACTCCAACCCTGGGCAGGGGACGTCGAGGGGAGGTAAAACGAATCTGGTAATGGTTATAATCTAATTTAACTGGTAATGGTTATAATCTGAGTGGCCACCATCTTGAAACAAGGTGGATAAAAAATCCATCCTTATATTGTATTATGAATACATTCGTGTGTTCAATAGTGGATCCAATCTTCTTGTTTGGGAGGGGTAGGAGTAACAGCATTGGAAAAATTGTTATTTATAGAAAAACGCAGAAGATGCTTTTAAATAATGTTTGGAGGGAGTAATTATCCTCCAATACCCTACGGATCCCCTTTGTTTATAGTTCAGTAAGTGGTGCTTGCAGTTGAAAGGGTTGCCATCTTCAAAACAAGACGGCGGATCAAAATAAAAACATCAACAAAGATACATTAGTCCGAAACATGAAAAAATAAATGTTGACAATGGACTTGAAACTGTATTAGTTTGTTAATCTTCTGACTGAAGGCTTGCGTTTCCTTCATAAACATTTTTGTGCTTTCAGCAAGTGCAAAACTGAGATTTCTCTTCCAACAGGTAATTATTAGACACTTGCTGTGTATTCCGGCACATCGTCCGTCTGTCGCCTAAGCACGAGGAGAAGAATGAGTCATCAGTGATCTCCCTTTTGGTGCAGTATACTGAGAGCTAACGTGTTTGTGTGAAAACATTTGTCGGGACGCTACCGGAGAGGTCAATCGTGATTGGACAGAAGTTTCTTGCCTCCGGCACGCGTTGTCTTCACCAAGCAACTTTACACCGGCGTAACCTGATTTCTCGCCACCACTTCGCTTTCGGATCCCTTGAAGGCGCGGCTATCTGTTGCAGTTGGCTTTCGGGACTCGGCAAGGGAACGTAAGCGGTGTGTGGGTGTAAACCGTGTCACTTATTAGTCATCAGTTTTCTGGTGTTTTTAGTAAAACTAACTGTCCAGGGACACACCAATTAGGTGACAGCGACACCAATTGAACTTCGAAGGTGAGTTAAAGGATTGTCTTATTTTGTGGTTGGAGTATTTGTATTAGTTTTATGGAAAAGAAAATTCTTTGTTCGCGAACAGGTTGTTGATGATCGGGTTTATTGGCCGAGGTCAATCGGTTTTCTTTCGCTTCTAGCACAGCGGAAGTCCGGGTTATCGTACTTCAGGCGTGTTCTGTCAAACATGTGTAAATCAGTTTCGTTTCGTACAGCTGAAAGCTTTGAAAGTTCATTTGAGTTCACCATTGAAATGCATTCTTGGAAAACACATCAGTCATTGCTCTATGGGGTGGAATGAATTCTGTTGTTCAAAAGCAAAACATTGATGCAACCGATGTTTTTAATTTACATATCAAAGTTCCGCTTTTGATTTTTTGCACGTGGGACTCTTTGTTTTAGTGATACGAGATGGTTTTTAATTGGGCAAACTTTGATCTTTAATTTTAAAAGTGTAATTTCCGATAAATAAATGGAAGCTCTACGAATACTTTCTATTCGTTCGATAATACGGTTGAATTATTGTGATGAATGATTTTTAAAACACGCTTTCTCTGGAGGTTTTCTAACTAGTTCTATATTTAGGGTAATAGTAATCAGTAGCTGTTTTCTTGAAACCAATTCAATTCACGTGTGTTAATTCTTAGTTTTATTTTATCGTGTTTCCTGTTACCGGTATATTAAACCGGTTTGTACCTTGGATTGCGCAACAGGATAGCAAACTGTGGAGACTCCAACCTCCTGACCCTTGTTTCCGTTATGTGTAAATGATTATAATGCACGTGTGGAATAGAGCGAAACAGATAAATACCTGCCAGTAATCTTAAGTTAATTTCGTACGCGATTTCAAACTTCCTTTACAAAAAACGAAACGGGGGCGGGGACCAACTTGATTCGTGGAAACATTTATCTTTCAAGTTTGGTTAATATGAACATTCAAGAGATGATAGGTGGATGCCAGTTTCGTCCAGGTTTTGGTTTTCATTGTTGTACTAGGACTTGTCTACTGCAGGATGGAGTCCCAGTTATGATTCTAGGAGATTAGTTTTTCACGAGTTCTGATTTCTTGTTTTAATAAAAAAAAAACAAAAACTTAAAGGCTCCAAACGTAAGAGCGCGTATAAGTGCAGTACCAGTACATGTCAGTTGTATGGCCCTTGTGGGTAGTACAGTTGGTAGACTCGCCGTGCTCCACACACCGGGCGAAAAAAACCCGAGTTCCGTCGATGACGTGAGGAATTTTTATGGGCCTTTTTTACAACGTGGCTGAGTTAGTTAGTCTCCCAAAAACTCGGGTTTTCCGTCCAGCAAAACAGAAAATTGATCACAGAACACACGCAATTTACGGACAATATTCACGGACCAACATGGACTTAGTTGCTAATGCTCCTCAAACTGTATTTCAACAACAACAGTTGTATGACGTAAGCTGGCTTTCATTATATCTAATCTAAGTTGGGTTGCTTGCCAGTGTATGACTAACTTTATGAAATTTAGTTACGTGTGTTTATTTTTAAAGTATTTATGAAAATAACTTGAACGAATTATGAACTGAGCAGTATTACGTTGTTTGTCTTTAGTTTCTTATGATTCTTGTGTGCGATGAAAAACCTGAATTTCTGAGAATAAAAGCCATGTAATCCCCACCGAGATCAACTAACTCGGTCACAAAACCAGACTTTTTCCACACCAGGTGGTGTAGACGAACAACGAACAGAACCATTTTAGTATAATTCCTCAATGATAGCTTAAGATTGGAGTTCTGCATTTGGATATTCTTGATGGAGTTTATCACAGTACAATATGCTGTTGTTGTTGTAGGGGTTTTAGGAGCATCAAATTAAGGCCATTGAGCAGTATATATTATATTTGTAAATTGCATTGTGGTGTATTTCCTGTTTGCTGGATGAAAAATCTGAGTTTCCGGGAGAAAAAACTATGCCACCCTGGCTTGAGATCTACAAACTCAGCTACGTTGTCTAAAAGGCCCATAAAAATTCCTCACGGCACTCGAACTCGGGTTTTTATCACCCGGTGTGGAGAGGACGGCGATTCTACCAACTGTGCTACCCTCGAGGGTAGTAAAATATGCATTTCGTGGTCTATTAAGATCATGGAGGCTTCGGCTACATGCAACGATCTATGCAAAAATATATACTTGTAAATGAAAATGTTCACATGGTATGTTTTCTACAGGAAAACGCAGCCGGTTCTTGCGGCAGCAAAGTGCATATAAGCATCGTCTCACCACACAGTGTCGAAAAGGATCTGGTTTGAATCCCCTCAATAATGCGAGAAATTTTTATGGCTTTTTTCACAGCGCGGCTGAGTTAGTCGGTCTCTGGAGAGAGTTGCATGGTTTTCTCCCAGAAACTCGGTTTTTTTTCAAGCAGGCAGATTGACCACAGAACACTCAATTTACAGACATATGCGGCGCAAAATGGTCTTAGTGGCTAATGCGCCTAAAACCCCACCACAGCAACAAGTGCAGCCGGTAGTGTAAGACAATGGTTTCCAACCTTTCCTATAATATGGTCTGCGCGGTAGCCCACTGGCATCGTCACTGTCCTCCCCACACCTCGTAGAAAAGGCCAGGGTTCGAATCCCTTCGATGACGCGAGGAACTTTTATGGGATTTTTTCACTCCGTGGCTGAGTTAGTCGGTCTCAGGCGTAGACAGCAAGGTTTTTCGTCCAGCAAAGCAGGTAAATCGACCAGACATAATTCATGTGGGTAGTTGAAGTGACCTTTCTAGGTGACCCTAATAAAACAGTTTTCTACCGTATGAACTACTTTAAACAAGGTCTCGAGATTCATCTGTCAGTTTTTTTTCATATTTAACAGTCACGTAAGCTAGAATTCATGTTCAACTCAAACGTGTGCACTACTGTTCCCTGGCGTTTAACAAAAGTTAAATTAAAATTTACCTTTGGTTTTCTTCAAATTTTTATTTACCAATGTAAATAACAATTTGTAGTAAACTGAAAACAAAATCAGACAAGTTGAAGAGTAATAAGGCACTCCATCTTAAGTTGGTTTAATTACGTTTTTATTACCTTTTCCAACCGGTGACGATACCACGCAGACAGTGGTACTTTTCAAGATGATAATGCTCCCATTCACTGTACACCAAATGTGTGGCCTCGTGGGTAGAATCGCCGTCCTCCCCACACCGAGCTGAAAAGACCTGTGTTCGAGTCCTATAAAATTGTTATGGGTCTTTTTCGCAACCTGGCTGTGTTAGTCGGTCTCAGGCAACGGGAGCATGGTTTTTTCTCCCTGAAACTCTGATTTTTTGTCCAGAAAACAGAAATCGACCTCGGAACACACGTAATTTACAGATAATATACAAGGAGCAATATAGCCTTGGTCGTTTATGCCCCTAAAACCTCACACAACAACAACCAAATGTGTGAAAGAGTGGTTTGAGAAAGATTTCAGCGTCTGCCCAGTCTTCGGATCTCAATCCTCTTGAGCTGGTAGTTAGGTTATTAAGGTATCCCGTAAATGATTAAATATACCCGTTTATGTATTATGTCTGTAAATTGCGTGTGTTCTCTGGTTGTTTTGCTGGACGAAAAACCACAGTTTCTTGAGGAAAACCCTTGCTACGCCTGAGGCCGACTAACTCAGCCACGGAGTGAAAAAAACCCATTAAAGTACCTCGAGTTATCGACGAGAGTCGATCCTGGGGCTTTTCCACCTGGTGTGCTGGTAGTTAGGTTAGGCGTATATTAAGCGCCAAAGTAACTATGGTTATTAGATGCCAATATTTTGTTGCGTCTATAATTGCATGTATTCATCAATCTGTTCGCTGGATGAAAAATCTGGATTTCGGAGAAAATTAAACCATACAATTCTGAGAACCAATTCGGCCACGTTGTAAAACATACCCATTGAAATTCTTCGTGTTATTGACGAGATTCGAACTCTTTTCATCCGGTGTAGGAGAAAGGTGATTATAAGTTGTGCCGCTCGCGAGCGCATCCATTCAGCATCTGTGGGATAAACTGGCATGCGTGTTCGTCAACACAATATTCGTTCCACGTCTCTCCAGCAATTAAGGGCAGTTTTGGTCTATAAATACTCAAATATTCCTGTTATCGTTTACCAATACCTTGTTGACTCCATGACGCGTCAATTGGTTAGTCTAGTTCCTTGCTAGCAGTCCACACTAATAGAAAAAGATCTCATGCCGGACTAAATAGTCCAAGTCTATGCGGTGGTAAGGTTTCTTTCCAGGTACTCAGGTTTTTATCTCGAGAATAAAACACTTTCTTAGAACTTGTGCGAGTTGAAGTCTCATAGACCCACTCAGGTTAGATAAAGGTTTTAGTTTATTTGTGGACAGCAGCAGTAAAAGAGATATTATACGCCCATTCACGTACAGTTCTCCATTATATTTTTATATCTGAATGATAATCATGTAGTAACAGCTGGTTGAGAGGCAAGGGAATATGCAGGCCACCACCTTTGCAGTTGAATGTCACATGCTACGGTGAGGAACATACCGCAACGTCGAATAATAGTTCGTATGTGGAGGTCGCAAGTGTTTCAGAGTCGTGACGAGAAAACTGGAGTTGCGTTCATACTTGGAACACATTTGGCTTAGCGGAATTACCAGGAAGACCTTACCAGTTGTTTTGAGTTAAACTGGAGTTGTACGTGATAATCTTGTCTTTCTTTACTGCAAACACACATAAGTTGGATTCCTTATCTACTCACTCGTATTTTCTCTTTAGTTGTAGATGGAAGGACGGTGTAATGGCTAGAATGGTCATTTAGAATAACATTGCTGAGTTTCTTTTTCTAATACAATAAATAGTTTTTACACTGCTCGACAAAATTAACAGAACACATAGTAAACGTGGTGTAACTCGTGCAGCTTGCGATGATGCAGGACAAAATTTGGTATGGGGCTGTCCCATAGAATAACGATGAAATAATGAGATATAGAGAAACGTCAGGCAGGCATAAGGGACGTTTATAGAGGATGTGTAAGAATTACCGAAAAGGTCAATTACAGAAGTCGATACAAGATTCTCAAAAATATGGTCACATGACATCAATACGGCGTATGATCCCCTCTAACGTCTTAACAGGCACGACAGCGGTGAACCATGCTCGATATAAGGGTGTCTACAAGATTGCGTGGCAACAAATCCCATTCTTCCACCAGCGCAGACCTTAGCTCACCAAGTGACCGAGGAATTGGCTGCCGGCATGCAATGCGACGCCTAAGGCGTCCCACGCATATTCGATTGGATTTAAGTCTGTCGATCATGCTCGCCATGGCAGTCGTTGGATATCTTCAGTTTCAAGATATTCCTCCACCACTTGAGCTATATGTGCAGTGGCGTTGTTGCCTGAAAACGAAAATCTGGGCCACCCCTAAAAAGTCACTCATAGAGTTCGAGGATCTGTTCTTGATACCCCTGTGTAGTTAGGGTACCTCTATCAAAAACATGAAGGGTGAGGCCATTGATCATTATTGCACCACACACGAGAAAACCACCTCGAACGTATGGGTCCCTTTCTCTGATGTTGGAGGAATGGTACCGCATTCCTTTTTATCTCCAGATGAAATGACGTCTAGAATCTCTTTTTAGGCTAAAACGGGACTCATCAGAGAACAGAACTGTACCTGATTTTTCAGGGCCCCAAGTCACATGTTCATGGCGCCATTTTCGACGAGCTCTGTAGTGGTTTGGTGTTAATGGGATACAGACCACTGGCTTTTTTTTTTGCATAGAGCCCACTTGAATTGAGCCTTCTTAATACAGCCCGATTGGAAATGTTTTCACCTGTGGTCGTAGCAACCTCAACAGACAGTTGATGGAAGGACATCATAAGGTTCCGTCTTGCCGTTAGAGCCAGATAGCGGTCTGTTCTGGTTAATGCAGCCCTCAGGCGATCTTGGCCAGCAGCTCTTCTTGTTCCTGTCTCCTGAAACTGATTCCACAGTGCCGACACGACACTGCTTGGCACATTAAGCCAACGTGCGATATCCGCCTGCGACTGCCCGGCTTCAAGTCTTACAACGGCCTGCCATATTAAAGAATCATCTAAACCAGTGGTGTCCAACCTTTTCCCCTACGGGGGCCGTGTTCAAAATTAGATTTGTCACGCGGGCCTCACAGAGTGATTCGAGAAAAAATTGTGTCACATTTACTATATCTTGTTACTCGTAAAAGGAAGTTTCTATTTTCATGTTACCGTTTTTTCTTTTCAAGCTATATATAAAAAAAAATGCAAATTCCCAGCACTTTTATGTGCAACAAATCTATGATCAGTGATTTATTTTTTAGATTTTATGAAAATTATAAAAATATGACTTACTTTTGTTTGTTTTTTTTAAATACTTTACTTTTTTTTCAGTTTGAAATACTTCACTTTTGTTTAAAAAAAATACTTTACTTTCGCTTTTAAATGCTCATTTTAGAAAATTTACAATCTGAAAAGATCACTACTTTTCAATATTAAGGTGAATAAATAAATATAATGATAAACCTAAAATTTAAATATTCGAAAATTTTATTAAGTACAATACACAATAACTTTTACTGGACAAAACTTCACATTTAATGAGATGATTGAGGCTGGATATTTTTAAATAATTGTTAAAAATTTGGTTGCAAATTTGTGATGCCAATCTCAATAAATAATGAAGATTATGTCCTGGTGGTATTCTTTGATAGAGCTCCAGGTTATGATAGTATTTCTCCACTTGTTCTCAAAACCTGCGCTCCTGAACTTACTCCTGTTCTATGCCACCTTTATTCACTTTCTTATTCCAAAAGTGTTTTTTCTTCTGCTTGGAAATTTGCTCATATCCATCCATTTCCTAAAAAGGCTGACAAATCCCTCCCATCCAATTACTTCTACTCTTTCTAAAGTAATGGAGAAATCACTTAACCGTCAACTCTTAACCTATCTAGAAACCTTCCGTCTGATCAACGATCGCCAGTATGGATTCCGTCAGTGTCGATCCACAGGTGATATACTGGCATATGTTACCAATTTATGGACAAATTCAATGGAAAAGTTTGGTGAAACACAAGCAGATGCTCTTGATATCTCAAAGACTTTCGATCGTGTTTGGCATAAAGGTCTTCTAAACAAGTTTCCATCTTGGCGCCTCCGTAGCCAGGTGGGCAGGAGCAGTAGTGCATAGCACACGCTTCTTGAGTAGACCGGCGTTCGAGCCCGTGACCACCAAATACGGAGGATGCGGAAGGTCAGGGAATGACCACCGCATATCCCCAGCCCGGATAAAGGGTGAGGTTTGGCGTCAGGAAGGGCATCCGGCGGTAAAAATTGCATGCCAAAACAATAAAAACGCTGGCCCCATATATAATGGGAAAAAGCGAGGACAAAAAAAAAAAAAAAACAAGTTTCCATCTTATGGTTTGCCAACTGTTTTTTGTAATTGGTTATCCAGCTTTCTCTCTGATCACTCACTGAGGGTGATGGTAGATGGCTCTCTGTCTTCTAACTTCTCCACTAATTCTGGTGTCCACCAAGGTTCAGTTCTTTCCCCCACTATTTTCCTCTTGCATATTAATGACCTTCTTTCATTTATCGGAAATATAATCGTATCCATAGTTTTGCTGATGATAGCACATTGCATTCCACTTTCCAGTTTGAGAAACCTTTCCCTGCTCAAACAGCTTCAACTTCTCGAATATCCGCTACCAATTCCTTAAATGCCGATCTCCAGATAATTCTCCAGTGGGGCAAAGACAACTTGGTTGATTTCAATCCTTCTAAAACTCAGTGTTGTCTTATATCTCGCAAAAGGATTCTTCTGCTCCTATGCTTATCTTTGGTGACACTCCGATTTCTAGGCAAGATGATATATCTCTTTTAGGGATTACCCTGACTTCTAATCTGTGAACTTGTGCCAACCTTCCTTGGCACAAGCACATTACAAATATTGCTTCCTCTGCATCTAAAAAACTTGGTTTTCTCTTTCGCTCTCGGCGTTACTTTTCTTCCAAACAGCTGTTCACTCTGTACAAATCGCAAATCCGCCCTACCATGGAATATTGTTCCCACATCTGGGGCGGTACCCCCAAAACCTCTCTCAGGTTTCTAGATTCCATTCAGAAGAGGGCAGTTAGGTTAATTAATGACTCCTCTCTAACAAAGTCTCTCCACTCGCTGCCTCATAGACGTACTGTTTCTGCTACATGCTTTTTCTACAGATACTTCTATGAGTACTGTTCTTCTGAATTGGCTTCTAAAATTCTCGCTCTCTCTTTCAAAACAGTCCGGACACGTGCCGCCACCAGTCAACATCCATTTACTGTTGAACTTCAAACTCACAGAACCAACTTTTCATCTCCTTCGTTTATTCATTGAACTGCCGTTTTCTGGAACAACCTTCCTTCATATGTCTTTCCTGAAAATTACAGTCTACAGAAGTTCAAATCTAATGTTAACAAATATCTTCTTTCGCCTTCTCAACCTCCAACCCAAGCATGGTACCAAGTACGTAGGTTCTAATACCTCTCGTATTTGGGGTTTTCATAAAAAAAAACTGCTCATTTGTTATTCTGTTTCTTTTTAAATATATATTTGATTTTAGGAGTAAAAAATATCTGCTTGCAAACATACGTTGATCTGAACAAAGTAGCCATTTTCATGGCATTTTCTTTTATTAGTAGAAAATATTCATGGGAAAGCCTTGTAGAATTCAAATAGTTTATTTTTGCAGTCTATATACTTATTTTTGAATCATATTTTGGCTTGAAGATCAATAATTTCAAGTTGCAATCTGGGATTGTAGTTTTCAGCCATAGAAGTAAATGAGTTCTCAAACAAAAGCTAATGTTTTTTCATGGGATTTTATATCAGAAAATCGACTTTCAAACTTGTCAAAAAATTAATTGTAATAACGAAAGGCAACGATTCTTTGGAAATATGTTTCTCCCTTAGCTCAGTACAACATCCAAAGTGAACTAAATTGTCTTGCTCAACTGGGATTTAAATAATAACAACTTATTCTGAAATGATCCGATGTCACCAAACAAATCAGGCCAATTTTCCTTTCCCTTGTAGTTTTAAAGTAAGAGCATTTAAATGGCTAGAAATGTATGTATGAATTGCAAGATCAAACAACCACTCCATATTTGATAGTTGTTTTATTGGTTTCCGTTTTTCTGTGTTGAAACATTCGGTGATGTTTCAACAGCCACATTAAGGCCATGTGATCTTGTAAAATTTACAGTTGAAATAACCATATTCATAACGTGTTGGAGATCCAATACTTTCCCATAAAGAGCTTTTCGATGCACAGTGTAATGAATTCCAATAGGAGTTTCAGCTCTGATATCTATCATTTTCTTGGTTATTCTACCCATAAACCCAATGTTTTTACCAATCATATTTTTTGCACCGCCAGTTGCTCCTACCAGGTTTTTAATATTTAATCCTAAGTTTTCGATAGATTGAAGATCTGTAGATCAGCTAAATCTTCAATTGGTACAAAATTATCATTAATTCCACGTATGAAGATGAGGAGTTGGGCTGTGCCACTTACATCAGTATTATCATCCAGTGCCACACTAAAATAAAATAAATAAATAAATAAATTTTTTGTTTATACTCCGGCACGACAACCAAGTCAGTAGAGTTTACAATAAATCGTCAATATTTCATTTGTTTTATGTTTTCCAATATCTTCTACTCTTTGCATAATTGTTTTTCGAGACAAACTAATGTCTTGTATCATTGTTCGTTTCTCCGGACAAATTCTTCCACAACTTTTAACAAACAACGCTTAACAAATTCACAATCATTGAACGGTTTACTTTCAAAAACTATCAAATGTGCAACTTGATAACTGGCACGTACAGCAGATAAATTTCTTCACTGATACGTTTTCAGCATGTTTTGTTGTTTTCTTAATTCGTTTTGTAACTTTGAACACATTTCTTTTCGCAACGTTTCTTTACGTTAATCATAAGATTTATGATGGAATCAGCGTCGTTTTAAATTACATTCTTTAAAAACTCACCAAACACTGCTTTTTTGTGGTAATCAATGAAGAAATAGTCTTCGATCCACCTTGTATCAAAAACACGACACTCCAAATTGATTTTCCCCTTTTGGAACATTTTTAAGAATGATTTTTTTAAATTCAATACAAATTAATGATTAATTCAATGCAATGAACAAGCTATGTCAAAATACATAACTGTATTTAGCGTACACATGACTGCACTGAACCACATGTACATGTTTGATACAGTCGAGCTGGACGCCTGCATGCCTGTACACGCAGTGGCGATTGATGCTGTTTTAGTTCACTTGCCGCGCGGGTCTTATAAAATTATTCGCGGGCCGGATCCGGCCCGCGGTCCATAGGTTGGACACCACTGATCTAAACGACGACTTGCCATCCTGAGTACTGGAGATGCTCTTATCCTACTGAGCCAGCCGAAAAATGGGAACTTCATTCCCAGATTTGTCGTCAGCGATACTGTTCACTATAAAATATTCATGAAAAACATTTTGTTCTGTTAATTTTGTCGAGCAGTGTACTTGGGATCTGTATGCTCTGTAAGGCGGATATGGATATGTTCGGATTCACCCTAGGGCTCGATTCGAAAATTTTGGCACGTGCGGTCTTCTTCAATGTGCCCTTTCACCTTCGTTAGTTGCCAACAGAACTGTCAATTGATTCCCATCCAAATTAATGGCAGGTAACGAATTAATTTCCAATAACGTGGTCTAAGAAAATGCTTTGGAATTAGGAAAGCTGTTTCGACTGGGTGTAAACTGAAATACGCTTAATTACAAGTTCCGCAAGGGTAATCCAGTTCAGGCCAATTAAGTTAATTCTACCTGCTAATATCACGTTTGTACTTTGCCCATGCGTGGAGAAGTTAAAAGTACACAAATCAGTGGGGCACTTCATTTGTGAAGTAGAAGTTGACCTTGGCAAAGGAGCACTTATAACGGAAGTGGGGATTAAAAAATAATAAAATGAGTGTCAGGAAAAAAATTGCAATATACTATGAAATCTCGTTTGTGCGACTTTGGTTAAGATGGACTCCAAATTCGTAGTGGTTCCTAATCCCCTTAAGCTGGTCAAATTCCTTTGTAGTAATGCTGATGAATAGTGTTTCCAGTTTGCCCCTACGCAGTGTTACCAAAAATATTGGAACACCAAGAGAAAAGACAAAAACGGTATACAGATCAGATTATCGGCGTTTGAACTGCTTTTAATGAAAAGATACTTATTTTACATACCGTATTTTTGTTTTGATACTTATGTAAACCAATGAGGTTATTACATATGTATAACTTCGTGTTTTTGCTAAGGGTGGCGTCGGATTAATGAGATTCGAGTTATCGACAATGCCTCCGCCATTCCGCATTTGTTGTGAGGACATTTCGGATGAAACATGGCATTGCACAGATCAACCATCCATCCATCTTACTCTCCCGATTTAGCACCAAGGGATTTCTTCCCCTTTCTGAAGGTGAAAACTGCCCTCAAAGGAAAGAGATTTCAGGATGTCGTGGACATACAGAAAAACCTAAAATTAAATAACGAAAAACGTAACCGCTGAACTGAGCATCATCTCTTTGGATGCGTTTGCTGACTCTCTTTAGAAACTTTTAAAACGGTGTAGAAAGTGCATTCAATCAACTGGTTATTACTTTTAATAAAAAATAAAACCATTTTTTGGGTTCTACAATTTGTATTATTTTTATTGTACCAGGTCGGGAACTTTATTGTGACACCTCGTATATCTGAGATTAAGAAAAATTTAAAGTACTTTTTTTCCTTATGGACACCGTATTTAATTAATTATTTTTTGAAATTATTTTTAAAAAGTATAATGAAGGTTTTTTTTTTTTTTTTTGTTGAAAAAACGCGTGGCCTGCAGTTTTTGCCGACCCTAATTTTTTTTCGGTGGAGGGGGAAGGCATTTAGCACTAAAGTTTCCAAGAGTGACTAAAGTCATACAATGTCGTTGGCTTAAAATATGCTTCAGTTTCGAATATGGTTTTTTTTTATGTAATTACCATTCACAACAATTTCAAAAGAAATTTAAAATCTAAAATAGACACCGCAACAGCAAACAAACAACACAATTTCCATCCCTTTTCTCCTTTACATTTTTGTTATCTTTGTTATCTGTATTTAGATTTCTTTAGAATCAATTTTGTTTTCAATACTATGTTCATTATTTTGTGTTCTTTTTATCCCCCCCCCACATTTACTCGCAAAATAAACTGGATTGTAGCGACTCAGTTTGTAGAAATGTGAAGTAAACTGCGGAATCCGGTGGTTTGCAGAGGTCAGCATACCTATGAAATCCGTATATAACATATCTGTAAATTGTGTGTGTTTTGTGGTCGGTTTGCTGGACAGAAAATCCTAGTTTCCGGGAGAAAAATCCATGCTACCCTTGCCTGAAACCGACTAACTCAGCCACGTTGTGAAAGAATGCCCGTAAAAATTCCTCGGGTTGATGGGATTTTAATTCAGGGCTTTTCCACCAGTGTATGTGGGGGGGGGGGATGGTGATTCTACCAACTGTGCTACCATGAGGGCCCGCTGAATGACGTTTTGTGCCTAGACACTTAGGGCCATAAGGTGTCAATTTAATATCTGTAAATTACATATATAGATATAGATTTAGAATTAGATATAGGTAGATATAGATTTGCTTGCTTTGCTTCTTGGACCCGCTAATCTTCGCCATGGAAAAAACGTGCCTCTAAAAGTTCATTACAATTAGACGATACTATAGAACTCAGGAGTCATGGAGTAAAAGCAGTGATCTTTCTTTTAACATTAATGTTAAGGTTGGCCTGCAACCAAGGTAAAGTAAACTAAAGGTTGCACAGATTTCAGAAAAGTTAATTTCTTAGCAGATTGTCCCAGACCATCTTTGGCTACGCGTTATACAATTGTACAAGTACTACGAATCTTTAGGTATGTCACTCATACTGAATTGGTATGCACGATGGTATGGAATTGGCAACGCACAATGGAGGACATCGTCTTACCGAAAGTAAGACGATGTTGTTCATTTTTCATACCTGATCATGCATTCTTCAAGGCGATATGTGTCCTAGGATCTTTGGGAACTGTAGAGCATTGTAAGGGTGGGGTACCACGAAATTGGGCAACCATATATCCAGAAGTTGATTAACCCTATGCCTGTAATTGGCTGTAATTGCCGCTCGAGGAGGAACAACAAAATATTGAGGACTTATTTGCTGATTTACAGTACATAATATTATTACGTTAACTTGTCATTTCAGTTTGTACACGTAAATGCAATAAAATGTATGTTTGGTTGTCATGATTTCCATTTGCATGATTTCTCATATATTTCCATTAATTACGCATTTTACCCTTTGGGAAGATATTTATGGCAATTAGCAGTGCCGCGTTATCCAATAGGCAAAAAAGGCATCTGCCTAGGGCCCCGATCAGAGGAGGGCCCAAAATCACTGTTTCAAAAACTCATTGCTGTTCTTTACTAAACCTGCGCTTATCCAATCTCAAGCAGCGTTTATAGGATTGAACACGTTTGCCTCTCGTACTTTTAAAAGAATAGAGGAGCTTAGACTCTCTAATTTGGGATAATTTTATCAGGAGTTGATGATGATTGGATACTCATTGTAACCAAATACACTCTGCTGGACATTGAATGTGTTTATATATAGTGTAAATTCTTGGTGTTCTTCTGAAGACGTGGAACCTGTCTATAGTGTGATTGGGATAAAAAAATTCTTGTTTCTACAAGGAAGAGCCTGGAGCAATGTCTACAAGAGATTAGACATAATTATATCTCAAGAAATCTTGCTGATCCTAGCTTCTAGAATGGGATCCTCCATGGGATTATTTCCCATGGCGTGAGAAGTCAGTCCACTTCACCTGCTCTATTTCCTTTAGTCTTGCTTTATTTCTTCTACCTTCTAACTATTGGAGGATTCCTCTGTTTGATACTCCTCTCTTCTATTCTTTCCTACCTCTCCAGCTCCCAAACTTCTCCTCTATAGCCTTTTCATTTCATCCTTATTTGGGCTCTCCCTGGTCTTTTGCCCTGGGTTAGTCCAGCAGGTGATAGTTGATCCTAGCCACCTCCATGTGGCAGGGATGGGGGGGGGGGTGGAACGTGGTGACCAGGTGTTGCTACTTCCCATCTTCTAAGAGTACCATATCACTACACTTACACATCCAACACATTGCATAAAAATGGCCGGTTTTGGCGTAAACTTCTACACAAGATGTACAACGGCGGCTGATGGGGGAAACCCTGGGATCCGCCTCAACAATACATGAATATCCCCCCCCCCCTGTTTTTTACTAATATTTTAAGTGATTTTTTTTTTATCGGAAACTGAACTTTCTACCTGGCAAGGTCAATGAACTTGAAGATTAATTTGAAAATTACGTTTTTTCAAAACTAGTTTTACCGATTTTGATGCAATTTTATATTTAGTTCTTATGTCATATAATTTGTTTGTTTTATTGTCACAATAAAATGAAATCGAAATGTTCTTTATTAGTTTTTTCTTTAGATGAGGCCCCAAATTACATTTTGCCTTGGGCCCCATGAAGGTATAACGCGTCCACTGGCAATTAGGTATATCAGGTGGAGTCTTTTTATTGGATTTCATTCACAGGGATATATATCTCACCTAACAAATGCATTTCGAACATTTCTGCAACCCGCAATGCAGCGCAAAACATTATTTGCAAAATTCACAAATGATGCAGTTTTTTGTCCACCACTGTATGTAAGGATAATGTGTATATACACGGTATCAATGAAGTTAATATAGACATTGCCTTTGTATAACAAAAATATAGAAAATAAATTGACAGCAATTATGTACATCAAACTAATAACTCTTAATTCATTGAAATTGAGGTAATGGTTCCAAAACTTCTCTGAAGCTTTTGATTATATCCGAGAGAGAGAGAGAGAGGTCCCAATTTTGAATTTTTATTTCTCTTTCTCTTTGTACTGCACATTATAATGGACTGCTACCTCGATTTTCATACTAAGCTTCATGATAAAAGGCGATTTTAATCTCAGTTTAAGTAGAAAAAAATTAACGAGCTTGTTTTTCCATGCTTACTCCTGAAACAGGGTTTTTCCAATTAACCGTAGTGAACATAATGCTTTTTCGCCGACCCGTGCCAGTCCAATTGCTTTTGCTAGTTTCAATTACAATGCACATTACTCTACTGTACACCCCTGTAGAAATATTAGTATCTCCTACGAGCGCACACCAGCTGCGCCTACAAACAACGTAGACTGATTGGCGCCTTGACAATAGACATAGTTAAGCCTCACGGTGCCTGTGTGGCTGTGGAAGTTCCAGCTGATTTTTGCCGTATATACAAACTGTGGCCACGTCGACGCCGTGAGGTGAATGCATGGCGACGGTGCTTTTTTAATTTTTATTTTTCGTGCAGTCGTTTTTAGTTTTATTTTAGCAGTGAGTAGTTGTCGATGTGCATAAATGCTGACATGGTCAGTTTTAGTATGTTCCCATACCTCAAACTTATTGGCATTTACATATAAGTTCATTCTTTAAGTTCAAGGACTTTTTTGTCACATGACTGGATGATTGACAGAGTAAAGTTATCTTAAGCTCCAGATGATTGTCGGACTCGTGTTATTTTGAACTTTGAACTTGGATGTGAGGAGTACTGGACCATATATCATCTTATAGCTGCTGCTAATGTGTGATCTGATTTACTGTATTTCGTATAGAGAAGAGGTAAGTTGGGAGGCCTTTAGACATCGCGATAAACTAAACTTTCAGTATATATTTTTTTTCTGATTGACTAATTAACTTATCGAATTATCTATTATCAACCTTACTAATAAATAAATAATTATAAATACTTACTTCATAACAAACAAATGAACCAACTGTTTGGATATAAAAAGGATATTTTCTTTTTATGTTTATATATATTTTTTTTAAAAATATTAACCGAATATATTATTAATATTATGACGCAGACATTCACTTGTTTTATAAATTTAGTCTTAGCTGGAATGTGGAATTTTCATGATAAAACATCGTTTGGTAAGAAACAGCTGATTACAGCGACACCTGTCATTCTGAAAACTTCGTGATTCGAGGAAAGCATTTGAAACGATCTCTTTCTCGGTTTCTGGTTAACGAGGACACGCTTTTTCAGATGTTAACACGGAAAGAAATACTTAGAAGTGAAAAGGTGAAATTGTATGCGCTATTACGGCTGGACTAACAGAATAAATGCTGACGGCGCGTTGATAACCACAGCTAAATAATCTTTTCGTTTCTCTGATTAGCCCCCAATAAAAGAAAGTTAAAAATTTTAAAAAAAATTATGCGTTAATGCAGGAAAATGGACCAAGAAAATAACAGAATGGGACCCAAGAGGAGCTAAAAGGGAACCTGGAAGACAACAACAGAGATTGGTAGATGAAATTCAAGCGTTGGTGGTAGTAAATGGATGGCCATTCCACAAAACAGAAGGAACTGGAAAGTTGTTGGAGAGGCCTTCATTCTGCAGTGGATTGAAAATTGCTGATGATTGCAGGAAAATTATCATCAATCAAGATTAGACTATTGAAGTGTAGCGATCTCAATTTCATGCTGTTTAATTTTTATTAAAAATACAGTTACCGTGCGTACGTACACCCTGTATACCAGTTTATTATTTAAAAAAAAAAAAAAAAAGAAAAAAGAAAAAATGCAAATGGTGTAATTTTTAAGTGAAACAGAGCGAGAAAAATATTTTACGCATGCGCAGAATACTAAGTTCTTGTACATAGTTCAGTGCCGTTTTTAATCGTTTTTAAATCCGAATTTAAGGAAAACAACCCCAGTCGGTACTCAACCCCCCGCCCCCCCCCCCCACACATTCTCTGGCATCTTATTGTGCTTGAATATATAATTCTTTTTTTTTTTTTTACTAATTATTTCAAATAATATTCTTTTACCTTTTCTGCTGAAGCAGTATTTTGTATATAATGAGTATTACACATATGGAAGCAATATCCATTGTAAAAATAAAATAAAAACAACTGAGCAGGCGTGAAGCATACAGACAGTAAATTAACGATATTAGGAGTTATTTATTTTATTATGATTATTATTAATTTTTTAATGGTGACTCCAAACACGAAGGTTCTTTGTGATAATTCAATTCTAATTCTACAGTCCGTTGTTATTACAAAGAACTTCGTTACCTTTACTAGCAGACAAAAATTAAATAGCATATGAGAAAATAAGCTGATTTTATCTCAAATAGCTAATAAAATTTGAATTTTATATATAAACAAATATAATGTAAAGAAACACAGCTGTTTTATCCCACCTGCTGATGAGACGAAACAATCATAACAGGACCGAAATGTCATTTAAAGATAATAAAAGAGAAAAATTAAAAAGTATTATTTATTTATTTTATTCTTTGGGTATTAAGTCTGTATTTTTGCACCTCCTCCTTCAATAACTTATGTTTACGGTCCAATAAAAAAAATTCAAATTACATATGAGGATTGTGTTTGGGTTTTAGGCGAATCGACGACTGACCATATTGAGCCATTGTGTATTATGTCTGTACAAGTGTGCATGTGAGGTGGAAAAGCCCTCATGGGCCCTCGTGAGTAGAACAGTTGGTAGGATCGCCGTCCTACTCGCACCCGGTAGAAAAGACCTGAGTTCGAATCCCGTCCCGTGTGTATTTTTACACCCCTGCCCTTTCAATAACTTATGTGTTTACATTGCAATACATAACAAATTCACACTACATATGAGGGTTGTTTTTGGGTTTTAGGCGCATCGGCGATTTACCATATTGCGCAATTGTGTATTATATCTGTACCCGAGAGGGGCGTTTTAGTTTGATCTGTTTCATCTTGAAAGAAGATTGATATCCCGTCACAAATAACATCAAAAAATTGTTTCATTTCATCTGGGGATTCCAAGTTAATATATCATTAGCAAATACTTCCTGTATGGAATAAATGCAAAACATCCGATAGTTGGTTTCGACTTCCACTTTGCTTTGTGTAGGAAGTCTTTCTTTGCGTGATGTAGCCGTTGAAAGTAGTAACTTCCTTTTTGACCTTCACATAGTTTGTAGTTTGTTAAAACATATGCGGGCCCATGTCACGTGTGAATTATCATACGAATCGATATCTTGCTTCACGGCTACTCAAACAAGACAGATATGCAACACCACGAGACAAAGTGGGAAAGTTCAAATATTTGATGTTTGATGCGGTGAATGGGATGATAATACTGAATTAGAATAGTCAGTGCAGATATAAGCTGTTTTTACGGGTGAAGTCACATCGCAGTTTTTTTCTTAAGTAAAATGATTTGTCAAGTTCGGTTGAGAGGGTATTAAAATAAATACAAAAAAAAAAAAAAAAAAAAGTGAGAAAATGAATGTCACAATACTGGTGTTTCCCCCCCCCCATTATTTTTGTTATTTACTTTACCCACATTCGATAATCAACATTGCCAAATGATAATGATTTACTTCTCCTGTTTAGACAGCTAATCTAGAGATCATCATGATTGTTATACCCTGACTAGATCTGTCTGTGGTTCTTAGGGTAACGTACCATTCCGCAAGTAGGAATATGCTGTGGGTAATCAAGTTTTATTCTCTAGAAATGCAACTGAAGATATATATATATCTTAATACTGTAGTTATTCATAATTTGTTGTATCAAATTATGAATCAAAAGAAATAAAAACTGATTAGTACTACAGTATAGTTGTTCAAAAAGTAGTGGCAACACAGCTTTACAAAATAAAACAAAACAAAAAGAAAAAAAAAAAACAGCTCTAATTGACAGTTGCATTCCCTCGAAGAAGTAATCTTCATTTAGAAGAAGTAATCTTTTTTTCAATAGGTATTGAAATAGGTATTGGAAAAAAAAAGTCACCACCCATTCGTAGTGTTCAGGGTCAACTGTGGCAATTTTGGAAATGATGCCACTTCTGTATATCAGTATGATAGAATAATCATCCTGGACTGTTTCTTGCAACCTGTGGAAACATTCCTTTGCGTTTCGCCCCCCCCCCCATGCGACTTTAGTATTCGAGTGTTGGTCTCGCTTCATAAAGATACCTTAGATCCTCTGCATTACGCACTAACACTTCTCCATCCAGCAAAACAACTTTGCAATTCATGTACGCTTACAAAGTTGATGCTGTTGTGCAATTGTCTCCTGTACGTAGCCCACGCTATGTGATTCCTCGAGCGTTTTGCACAGCAGGATTTCCACTACTCTTTGAAAAACCCTCTTATGTTTCAAAAACATGACGAATCTTCTTGTAAAAGTTTCATTTCTATAGTGAAAGACTTTTCTTAATTGTTTTTTTTTTTTTTTTTTACCCCGTCGACATTCACTCTAATTGAAATACAATTCGTCGAAAACGAAATTCAGTGATATTTCAGCCTCCATGGCTGGCGCATTGGTGATGCCGCTCGCACTGTATGGCAAAGTCCTGGTTCACTAACTAAAATTTTCAGTTCTTTCTATTTGGGATGGAAGGAAACTTTGTGGAATTTTATTTATTTACTTATTATTTTGTTTTTATTTTTAGTTATTTATTTTGTTTTTTTAACTGGATGGTCCTCTGTAAGTCTGTAACGATATAGTGATTTCACCACTTGTTACTGGTTTGGAGACATTTATCGAATCCCGACCGACACTGAAAGCATCCTTAAAGGCTTCTTCAATCGGAGGATATAATTAGCTGATCTGAGGCTTTAAGATAATTGTACCAGAAAATTTTTACCTCACTTGCCAAGATCGTCTTAGGAGTCGCGATTCTAATTTGAGAACAGTAAATTGTTAGAGAACTTAGTTCCATTTTCGAAACTCTCCTTCAAAACAACTTTTACACCGATTTTTAGAAAAGGGCATATAGATACTGTACCTTTTAAATGGAAGTGTATGATCCTGCACCCATGAACTTCTATTTTTCAGTTTTCGGCCCAGAGATCATACAGATAGCTTCCATAGGCATTTGACCTCTACATGGACTTATACTACAGATAGTTAAATTTCTCGGTCGAAGTGTGTAACTTTGATGAACCCTTGTGTGTTATGGCAACTTTTGCAGCAACAATTATATAATAAAACGCTAGAAATAAATTTCTTAAGGCAATGTCTTAAACTGCACGACAATTGTCGTAATTTATCACAAGACATAATGAGATTGCTAATTAGCCCTTAAGAAGTGAATCATAATCACGTTTGCTGCAGATAAATACGAATCTACCCATCGAAATTTAAAAGAATAATAAGGTGGTTAATTAGCATTGAAGAAGTGAATCATACCAGTCCTTGATGAAGGAGAGCTTCGAATTTTTTTTTTTTTTTTATATATATGAAAATGTAACTAGACTAACAACTTACTGTTCTCAAATTATAATCGCGGATCCTAAGATGATCATGGCAAGAAGTGAGTTAAAAGGACAGCAAGTTAACTTAATAGCACTTTAAACGATTTTATTTAAAGTTATCAAAGTGCATTGGAAAGAGAGAGTAGCAGAAGGGGAGAGAAGATGGTAAGGGTCACGGCCGGGTTTAGACATGATGTGAAGCTAATTCTTCAAAGCATGTCAGCAGGTCCCAAAATATGTAATTATACATTACATATTTTGGGACCAGATATTTTATTAAAATATCTAGAGATCAGTGCCATTGTGGAGATGCTGCTAAAATTGAATTAGCTTCTTTTACCAAGAAAGTGCATGATGCTGCGGTATATTTACGTGATCCACCACATTATATTACATATTTCAGAACAATCAATTCGAAAATTAGCGAATGGACTACCCTCAGTTTACCAAGTGTACAAAGTTTTAAAAGAACAGTAAGAAATATTTGTGTGAAGAAGACTGCTGAGCCAACGGTGCCTGCGAAACCAGAAGATATAGTGTTTTTTGTGATTTATAAACAAACTGCAACCAACTGGCGAAAATTTTTCACTTTTTGATTCTGGGCCTGAAGTTGATCGTATTTTAATATTTTCAACATAATGGACCCATCAATTATTAGCACAGTCCCAGAACTGGTATGCAGTACGTTTAAAACTGTTCCTCCTCTTTTTTTCTCAACTATACACGTTTCACAGTTTAAGAAGTAATGATGTTATTCTTTTATTATTTGCATTATTACCCGACAAATCTGAAAACATACATTGCATTCCGATGTCACTAGAATTAAGAAAATTAATTCCTGAAAGAATTGCTTTTTAGTGAAATACATATATATATAATAGTTTCTAGAGTAAAAATAAACATTATTACTGTGTTAATTATTCCAATTTTTTTATGAGTGAACAGTGTTTTCGGTGAATTGAGATACGGTGAACTGTCTTCTGTGAATTTTCTGGATACCGTACAAAAGCCACTTCTTTCTGTAAATAATCAAAAGATTCCTGTCGAATCTTTCGATCTTTTCCCACTATTCCAGTCCAGTCTTGTCGATAACGTCAAGATTGGACTAGAATAGTGAGAAAAGATCATGCTGTCTGACGAATTTCAATTTGCACTTAGTTGCATCGATAGTAGGGTGAAAATGTGACGTGGACATCATGAGCCATGCATCCAGACTCTCTCTCGTGTCCACCATTCAAGCGGTTGGTGGTGGTGTCATGATATAGTGGTAAGTTCTGTTGGAACGGACTGGGTTCGCCCATACCGTTAGAAAGTCAAGTTATTTCCAATGAATATTATTCTGTTGTATCGGACTAACTGCATCCTGCAATGCTTCATGTTTATCGGGATTGTGAATTATGTCAGGGCGACAATGCAGTTATCCACCTTGAGGGTATTGCATTCATTCGAAAATACATTCAGATATGAAGTTCTCTGAGCAGTGCAGACAGGTGCCAAGACAGTCCATAGGGTTTTGTCAATGATATACATGGATTTTGCTGGCAGGGAAAAGGAGGTGATTATCCCATTGTATAAGGCAATATTCAGATCACATCTTAAGTACTGCAAACAGATCTGGAGACCTCATTCTAGGAAGGATGTATAGCTGCTGGAATGGGTGCAGAGAAGGGCAAAGGGATGTTCGTACCAAGAAAGGCTTCAGTTCTGCAAATTGCAGCTTCTGAAGACCAGGCACCTATGAGGTGATCTGATTGAGGTTTTAGGCTTTGAATGCATTGAGTAAGCTCAATCCATTCAAAGCCTTAAAAACCTCAATGATGAAAGTTTTCCTCTTGCTCAGACTACACACATGAGGGGCCACAAATTCAAATTGAGGAAGTTTGGTTGCAGGATGGATGTGCAGACGTTTGCCTTCGACTTGGAAGTTGCTTTCAATCTTGGATTTTGGAATAAACTTCCAACTGTTGTTATGGAAGCGAGTAGTTTGAAAAAAATCAAGGAAGAACTAGACACACTATGGAGGGGATGGACAGGTGATGCGGGAAGGTTTTGACGTTGAAAATGTCTTTAGTGGGGTTAGTTGAATTTTTGTGTTTACGAAAAAGCGTTATAAACAAGCGTTACAGCATCAGCCAATTGTTTAACCATTATTGACTTAATTATTTAACCATTATGGTTAAACAATTAGTTACGTAATCCGGTAGGCGTGAAAACGCCTGCCACTGCTAATACTAATACTAATATTCTCAAGGTTTCCAACGTATGCCCTGTCACCTAATTCTGCAGATCAGAATCGAATTGAAAATGTCTGGGATGTGTTGGAAAGGGCAGTTTGGCTTCTCAGTTCTCTAACGACCACAATACAGAAACCGACAAATATAATATTGGAAGAATTGTCAAATGTCTCTCCATCAGACACATAGTGGAATCCATGCCACGAGGTCTGTAATTTGGGCAAAAGGTGGTCCTACTAGATATTGAATAAAGGTTTATAATTTTTTGGCCAGTGAGCGTATATCAAGTTGTGGGTAAGGCAGGATGTTGCAGAAAAGAGATGATAGTGTACGAATAACAAAACTTTCCACTAGAGAAGTATACTGAATATATGCATGTACAAGTACGTCTTCTTCTATTACTTAAATAACAACGTTTGTACAGAAGAATAGGCCAAAATCTAGGATATGAGTTATAGGATTTTTGAATTTGCAGCTCGATGAAATGTAAGATGCCTAAGTCTTTTATATCGGTTTTTCATGGATAAAACTAACGATCCTAAGTAGCAGTAGTAGTCAAATTTCAGAAAAGTTTTGTAAGCTTTGGCATAAGTTACCGTTGACGTGACGCATTATAACCAACTCGTTTTTGCCCCATAAAAACCAAACATTATAAGTGATGGGCATGATGACGCCGTAATGATTTCCACATCTTTTGGAGTCGAATTAATTGCTCAAAGGGTATATGAATGAGATCCTTAAAAATGTGGATATCTTCTTCTGACGAGAAAGTACAAGACTTTGTTTCAAACTTTCTGATAAAACTACCGACAAAAAAGTGAATTATTGGCAGTTTCACATATTACACTTCTTTCAACATGTCTGAACCTTTCATTAATATTGTTCAATAGGAATCACCTTCAGCACCATTTAACAGTGCTCGAAGTGTAAAGTGTAAAGTGTAAAGTGTGTTTAGGGTCAAGCGGCACCAGGGGTTTCCCCCATCTCCGCGTAGTTTACATTGTGGGTGAACCAGTTGACTGGAAAAGCCAGAGATTTAAAAGTGTATGGACTTTGTATATATTTGATGCCTTGTACCGTTGTTCATCTGGTCATTTAGCCGCCAGACCCCTACTGAGGCCCGACGTTGTCCCACTTTAGCCCCGTGGAGGAAGACCAGGTACTCACTAGTATATAGTTCACTCTGGCAGGTCCTGCCACCTAATTTCCTAAGATTTCAGTGGCTAGGACCTTAAAAAAAAAAAAAAAAAAAAAAAAAAAATCGCGTACGCGTCGCGGGGAGCGCTAGAAGTCCAAAATGTTGGGCAAAATTAATTTAGATTGGTGATTTTAAATTGTGTGGGGCGTGTTCACGTTGCTATCAGATAGAGTGGGGTGAAGGCTGAAGACTGGGGGGCAAATAGACAGAAATATGGAGCCGAAAGGGAAGGCAACTCCAGTTTACAGTGGGGCATGCCCATGCCCCACCAGAGGGAAGAAATAGGGTGGCAGGGTGGGGAGGGGACAGTAAACTGTCCCCTCCCCACCTGCCAGGAAGAGGTGAGACAGTGAGCCAGACAAGAGAGCTGGCTCAGGTTGCCAATGTGGCCTGTGTGCATGGGTGGGAGCAAACCAGACCGCAGGGTCAGGTCCGCACCATCCAGAAAAACTTGAGACCCAGTAGAGGCGATCCAATGTTGGTTTGGCTGAACAGGTTGTGAAAAATGTCACAGTTGGGAGTCATTCATGGGACTGTTGTCCCGTCCGGTAGTCAATGTTCTGGGAAGTGGAGTTTTCTCACTTCTCATAAGAGTTCCAGTTTTGTCTTGCATGAAGGATCAAGCAGTCAAACCTGACATCTGGTTGGGGATCTCTGAGAAGCTTTGTTTGACACATCTATTCGAAGTTTGCAGGCAGAGGAATGGTCAAGCGTCTAGCATACAGGTTCTGGGCAAACTTGGTGAACGCTATATATGAGGCTTCATCTTCCAGTAAGTAGTGTTCCCGGTTTTTGGGATTAAGGCGCACTTGGATGATTAATTCAACACGAAGATCTTCATAAAATTCGCAGTCATACATCTGGTGTCCCCAGGTCTCCACAGAGCCACATGCACACATTGGGTTGTTTTCGAGTCCGAGAAGGTGTAATTTGTGGCGGATCGCTCCATGTCCTGTTAGGAGATACGTGCTGTACAATCCAGGGCAAAGCCATACCGGATACTGTGGGTATATTTGTTGTAGATCGGGGAGGAACCTCCGCGTGACTTCCCCTTTTGTGGAGGTCGTCCAGCGCTGCTGCCATATCGATCGCAAATAGATCTGGAGTCTTTTCTTCTCCACTGTCCGATTTGTCCGATTTGCAGTTGGGTCTGTGGTGTGATCCTGGAAGGTAGTTGGATTTCCGCGTCTAAGCTGAACAGTGCTCGAAATTAGCAAGACAATACAGATTTAATTTTAACAGCAAGACAACACTAATTTCATTTTCAAAGAGGAAAACCAGTGACATATCGTCAGCCAAAGACTTCATAATTCAAAGAGCTAAGGAAATAAAGAGCTAAGGAAGGAAGTAGTATATGGGACGAATGCCTTACCGTTTAATCTCGATCAGAATACTACGCTGCCGTAGGGGAATTCAAGCAGGATTTATATAACTGAACAGTATTAATAATGATAATGTATAACTTTATGAGATAAATCAAAAACAATAAAAAATAATTTAAAAATTGTAATTTTTCTCATTAATTCTATTTACCGTTCCCCAACTATTAAGTAGCTCTAGGGGTACGTGTACCCCATCGGTTTACAACCAATACTCTTTATACTATACCGCAGTGCCGAAACTACAGGCAACCGCCTAGGGCGTTGTTTTCCGAAGGGCGTATTTTGAACAAGTGGCACAATTTCTTAGAATCAGCTGGTTTTGGATGGCAGGGTGGTGGGTGGAGTACTGATTTCTCTTCCATTATTCCTCAGTTTTAGATTAGTCTTTAATCCCGAACGTATTAGTGATTTTTTTTATTTAGTGATTTCTGGGGTTTTCAGTTAGCAACGGCATCCAGTAGCTCCCTTTGTTGCGCCAGATGTGTCTAATCAGTATTTGTCTGCTGGATGGAGATTAGGAGGATCAATTATTTGAGGACATCATAATACTGCTGACATTAGCTTAAATATTCGTCAATTGCCATTGTGAGAGGTATTGAAAAGCTACAATTTGTAAAGCAGTTCTTAGCGAAAAAAAAAAAAAAAAAAATTAACACTTTTCTTCCTGGGATTTTTATTTTATTTTATTTTCTGATCAGGTCAATAGCGTTAATTATCTATTATCATTTTTGTTTTATTAGAAATATAAAAATATGTTTATAACTGTAATTTCTGGAAACTGCAAAATAATGTTTTATAGTACTGTAATTTCAAAATGAAAATCTACGTGTCTTATTTTCTTGAGTGTTGCCGGTTAGTTTGAAAGAATTTAAGGGGAAACGAATGTAGTATATAGATGACAGACATCAAAATACTTCAGAAGAGAAGTGATAACACCCAAGGTCACCTTTCTTTTCAAGGAGAAGAGTGCTATGAAACATGTGTGTACAACAACCACGATAACATGCACTAATATTTGGGAACAATCATTTGCGTAGGCAGTTAAAGAGATAGAACATTTGGATCCTATAATTTCATAAATTATTATGAGTAAAGTGATGAATCTTCTTGAATACAGTACGGGTACGTTATGACACTACTGCATCACAAAAAGGATATTTTACTTATGAAAGTTTCCTTTTTTTAATTTTTATTTTTTACTTAGTACCATTATTATTAAGGATAAAGTAACAATATTCCATGTTGTGCAAAACTTTTGTGACAACAGTTCCTATCAAATGTCATTCTTGATGCAAAAGAACCGAAAATCAAGTAAGAATTATATATTTGTTATTATAACTAAACATTTTCTTTCATGTATTTTCCGTTATTCATATTAAAATCAACGATAGATGACAATTGGATATCATCATTCTTTCTTTATTTTTTTTTATCGTTATGCTGGACACTAGCTCCCCCAAGTGTACGAAATGAAGAATGGAACTAATTAGAACATTTTATGAATCAAAATATACATTTATAAATTTCATAACTGAATGACGGCCAAATTGATTACAAATAATAATAATTAATAAATAATAAATAATGTAGTACATCGAACTTTGTATATATGAATTTTAGAATCGCATGGATACATTCCAACAGCAACTATTTGAATAAAATACAGGGTGTCTCAAAAATATTGGTACAAACGTTTAGGGGAGGTAGGTAACATCTAAAGGAATATGAATCTCATAGGAACCCATAACCGGAAACGTCACCGTAAGTCGGTACACGGCGCTGTTCATCAGTTCTCAAGACGGAAAATTTCTGGTTTACTCATTCAAGCAGTAGTCGCCGCACGAAGAGCATGCATCGATATACGAACTGTGAGCTGGCAGACAGGCACCTAGTGTATGGATTAAATATATAAATTTTCTGTTTATACTCCGGGACGACCAAATGGTAAGAGGAGTTCACAAGATAGACAGAATACAAGAAACAGCACCGTATTGAGCAGTCACGGGCTTTAACCCGGGTTACTCAAGGCACGTGTACTTATGCACCCGCGCGCCTGACCACTAGGCTACGGCGGCCCACACGGTGTGTGCCCCCATGCGGCACAACATCGCTTCGCAATAAATGTTTGGGCAAGTATAGTCGGTGACTGCTTAGTTGGCCAATACCTGTTACCATCCCGCATGAACACGGCTAAATATCGGATCTTTCTTGAACAAGTTCTACCAGGGTTACTTGACGATGTTCCAGCAAATGTGAGACGCAACATTTGGTTTCAACATGATGGGGCGCCTGCCCATTATGGAAGGTGTGTTCGTGACCATTTGAACAGGCGTTTTGGGCGTCGATGGATTGGCCGTGGTGGACCCGTTGCCTGGTCCCCACGCTCACCTGATTTATCGAGCCTTGATTTCTTTCTGTGGGGGGGCTCAAATCTATCGTGTATGAATCGCCTGTGGAGACGGAAATGGATCTCGTGGCGAGACTCATCTGTGCTGCTGCTACTGTCAAAGAAACTCCAGGGGTGTTCGACCGTGTCCGCCAATCCATGCTGCGTCGGTGTCACGCATGCATCGCGTCTCATGGTGGAACCTTCGAGCATCTGTTGTAACATCATGAAATGCATCCATCTCGTACTCCATTGTTAATATTATGTCAAATAAATGTTTGCCACTTTTATGTGTGTCATTTCTGCTTCTTGTTCCTCTGCTACTACTTTCCTGTGACGTTTCCGGTTATGGGTTCCTATGCGATTCACATTCCTTTAGATGTTACCTACCTCCCCTAAACGTTTATACCAATATTTTTGAGACACCCTGTATACGGTAATTAAAATTATACTGGATGGATCATATATGTGTATTCTTTTTTAATATAAATGTATATTCAAAAAGGCAGCAAGTTCAAATATATTATGCGGGGAAATTAGCGAGATAAGGCTGGAATTTATTCCTGGAACAGCGTAGGCAATCACTAACACGTCAACTGACTAGATTTTCTAGAGTCCAAAGTGAACACCTCATTATAACGCGGCTATAAGGCAATGTAGTAGGTGCAGTATACCATCCTACCATTGTTTGGCGCATAATGGCCTTTAGCTGCCGTTGCGCCGTAAAACATCCAACAACTGCAGTATACCACGGGTTGAGCTGAAAACCCTCATCAATAGTACAGTGCATGCAAGCGCATTTCCACGACACTGGAAAGAAAATGACCGGCTCGAATCTAGTCTATGATGCGAAGAAATTTTGTAGGCTTTTTTCACAACGTGGATGAGTTAGTCAGTCTCAGGCGAGGTTTGCAAGTTTTTTTCTCCAGGAAACTCGGGTTTTTTCTACAGAAAACAGGTAAACAAATCGACACACACACACACACACACACACACACACACACACACACACACACACACACACACACACACACACACACACACACACACACACACACTTAAAAAAAATACGAGCCTTTATTCAGTATGGAATCGGACAGCCGATGTCCGCTGTACAGTTTCGACGTTCTCGGCATCAAGATTTTTTTTGCAAGCGGATTTTTCAGTTTTTTTCTAAAACAAGTCGCTTCCGAATAGGCAGACAACTGCCAATACTCAATTTTTTTAAATCCCTTGCGGATAGTATTGGTCGAAATAAGGAAGTAGTAGTAGTAAAAAAAATAAATAAATAAAAATTCACACGTCCATTCCCTCTAAAAGTTTGTTCAGTTCCTCTGAATTTATTTAAGCTATCAAAATCAACTTCCACAACGACAGATGGAAGTTTGTTCCAGAAATTAACCGCCCACTGGCTAAAGGCAAATTTCCGCACGACTGTCTTTCCTCAATTTGAATTTATGGCCCCTCAGGTTCGTAATATAAGCAAGCGGAAGAATTCCATCAGAATTCAGCGTGCTCAACCCATTCAAGGCCTTATACACCTCAATCAGATCACCTCCCAGGTGCTTAGTCTCCAGCAACTGCAATTTGCAAAACTTACACCTTTCTTGGTAAGAGAACCCCTTCGTTCCCCTCACCAATCTTGTTATCCTTCTCTGTACATGCTAAAGGAACTCTCCATCCTTCCTAAAATGAGGCCTCCAGACCTGTACGCAGTACTTAAGGCGTGTCCTGACCATTGCCTTATACAAAGGGATAATCACCTCCTTTTCCCTACTAGCAAAATTCCCGTATATCATTGACAATACCCCTTGACCTACTCTGGCAGCCTGTCTGCATTGCTCAGAAAACTTCATATCTGACTGCACAATCACTCCCACGTCTTTTTCATTTTGTATCACCTTAAGTGTAGTACTACACAGTTGGTACGTTCCTCTGGGGTTACTTCTACCCATATGCAGTACTTTGCTTTTGCCAATGTTAAACTTCAGTTGCCACTTCTCAGCCCATCTGCCAAAATTTTCTAGATCCTGTTCAGCAGCCCACAGCCATTACTGTCATTAACAACCCTGCCAAACTTTCATCATCCGCAAACTTCGACATTAAGCCTGCTATACCTTCATCAATATCATTGATAAATATACAAAACAACAGTGGGTCCAACACCGAATACAGAATAGAAAAATATACAAAACAACAAGACACAGCATGGATTTGTAATAGTTCAGACACAGCATGGGTTTGTTAAGGGGAATTCTTTTCTGACCAATTTGATTGGATATTATGATGGGGTTACAAAGGAACTGGTGGCAAAACATAATTTTGATATCATATACTGTACTTGGATTCCAGGAAAGCATTTGATACTGTTGCACATGGAAGACTGCTGTACAAATTGGAGCAGTATGACATTAAGGGCAAGTTGCTACAATGGATAAAAGGATCGTTGGGTGGGAGAAGAGACAATAGCAATCAATGGACACTGCTCTTCGTGGACTAATGTTATTAGTGGAGTCCCTAAGGGTTCGGTGCTGGGCCCATTGTTGTGTTGTGTTGTGTATTTATCGATGGAGGTATATTAGGTTTAATGTCCAAGTTGGCAGATTATACCAAGGTTGGCAGAATTGTTAATAACAGTAAAGACAGTATGCTACCTGCATCAGGATCTAGAAAAGTTAGGCAGAGGGGCTGAGAAGTGGCAACTGAAGTTTAACATTGACAAATGCAAAGTAATGCATATGGGTAGCAGTAACCCAAAAGAAACGTACCAACTGTGTGGTATTATAGTCAGGGAGGTGGAGAATGAAAAAGACCTGGGGGTAATTGTGCAGTCAGATATGTAGTTCTCAGACAGTGCAGACTGGCTGCCAGAGCAGGTCATGGAATTTTGTTAATGATATATTGTAATTTTGCTAGCAGAGACAAGGAGGTGATTATCGCTTTATATAAGGCAATGGTCATGCCTCTCCTTGAGTACTGCGTTCAGGTCTGTAGGCCTCATTTTAGGAAGGATGTAGAGTTGCTATAACGAGTACAGAGAAGGGCAACACGATTGGTGAGAGGAACAAAGGACTGCGCTTACGAAGAAAGGCTTAAGTTCTGCAAGGCTTAAGTCCTGGGCTTAGCACACCCAGGGTCCTGGCTGGATATCATTATTCTTCTTTTTTTTTGGTGATTTCCTTCTACTTTTGTCTCTTTCTCTCTCAGGGTAATTGAGAAATTTTTTTTGGCTGGTGCAGCATAAGCCTCAGGCTTCCTTGCACCATATGGCTAATAATAATAATAATAATAATAATAATAATAATAATAATAATGGTTTGAGCAATCTCAATGCTAACGGGATACTTCCGCTTGCTCAGATTAAGAACCTGAGGGGGCATAGATTCAAATTGAGGAAAGACAGTTATAGAATAGATGTGCGGAAGTTTGCCTTTAGCCAGCGGATAGTTTATTGCATCTGTTTTTGTGGAAGTTGATAGCTGAAATAAATTTAAGGCTGAACTAGACAAACACTTGGAGCGACCAGTTGGGTGAAATGGAAAGAGTTTTTTTTTTTGGCTGATGCTGTATAAGCTTGTTCTCTTGCATCATATGCATGAACTAATGCTAATAATCCCATGTCACAGTTTTCTTTGCATCTATTTGCATTCATTCCCATTTCTTCTGTTGGCGACTATCTTAATACGAAGCTTCCTATTTTTTTTTTTTTTTTTTTGGCCAGTGTGTGCATATTTGGCGCAGTATGGTCTTAATCACTGATACACCTTAAAGTGCAGCCATTATCAACCCACTGCAGGATGGAAGCCTCCTCAACAATTCATGCTGAGGGAAATGGACCATAATCTGCCACGCTGGTCCAGTGCGGGTTGGCAGATCGACCGTATTCAGCAGTCAGGGGCTTGAACCCCGGTCTACTCAAAGAGCGTGTGCTACTGCAATCCCGCTTCTGACCACTCGGCTACGAAGGCAACCGGACTAAATCGTGTCCCAAACCTAACAATGGTGACCCACTCAATTCAGTCACGGAGAACTTCATATCCTTTTCAGGGGCCAGAATTCAAATGAATTCTGGGGGGGGGGGGGGGGTACCACTAAATTATTATATAATTGGCATTATCCTAAAATTTGTATAGTTTTTATTAATCGTATTTAAAAGTCGAAATTATACAAGGGTTATCGGGCTACTATTATGTCTATTCTTTTTTTCGTTCGTTTGTTTATTTCAGTTATTTTTATGTTAATTTTCGCTCTACAGTTTTTGCCATACTACTGGCTTATGTTTTATTTTATTTAATTTATAATATTGGACATATATATACAGTATATATATATATAATATATATGTTATATATAATATATATATATATATATATATATATATATATATACTGTATATATATATATATATATATATATATATATATATATATATATATATATATATATATATATATATATATTAGTGTTACCCGTAATTGATTACATAAACTAGTATTTGTGTCTGTAAATTGCGTGTGTTCTCTGGTCGATTTGCTGTTTTTCTGGTCGAAAAAACCCCAGTTTCTGGGGGGAAAATCCTTGTTATCTACGCCTTAGACCTACTAACTCAGCCACGGAGTGAAAAAAGCCCATTAAAGTTCGGTATTTTCGAGCATCTTGTATCGACTTCTGTAATGTGACCTTTTTGTGTTTTTTATGCAACCCCTATAACCAGTGGTGGGATTCAAATAATTTAACAACCGGTTCGCTGCCCTAATGACCGTTCTAAGTATAAAAAAACTATATACCGAAAGGTAGTTTATTATTTCATGCAGTTAATACTTAAATAAGAACAATAAAAGAGGTCCACAAAACTAGATTATGTTATAAGAAAGAGTTTTAAAATATTAATGAAAAAATATTAAATAATACCTGACAAAAGACTAAAACTGTTATTTAAGATATTTCCATATTGCTTCTTGATTGGCGTCCTCGCTTGCAATTTTCTTCGCTTTTATCCGAGCATCATCGGCTGAGTGATTTATCCTTAACCACTGTAGGAGTAGGATCCCATTCCTTTAGAGGTAGGCCGATTAGACTAATAGTCATTGTGTTTGATATATTAGAAACAGTTAGGCGACTTCTCTTCTCTGAACATATTATGTTCATCTTTGAAAAACCCCTTTCCGCTTCTGCTGAACGTACAGCAATTGTTTTGACAATATTTTTAGCTCTTTGAACACTTTCAGGAATTGCATAATTCTGGGAATTTTTTAAAACGTTTTCCAAGAAATCTCGATAATCATTAATATCAATTTGGTAATTAAAAATGTCATTAAATACGAGCAATTGTTCTTCAACTGCTTTCCATGGAACTAGTACTTCTTCAATATTCCGGTAATCTGGCTCCAAAAAATTGAGAAATGGTAATTTATTCCTATCTTGAAACTGGCTACAACTTGCTTTTAAATGTTCACAATCCATTAGTCTTTTTTTTTTTTTTTTTTTTTTTCAAATTCGTTACGATGTTTTCTAAAAGTCTTTCTCGAGGAAGCCCGAGACAAATCGATGATTTTTTACAAATTTTATATTTTTGAAGGTTTCTGAAGTAATTAATTCATCAACTTTTTTTTCGTATGGACCCTTTTCCTTTCCAAGCAATAGATCTTATCACGAGTTTTTCAGCCTTTATTATGTCTATATTTCTTGCTTGCAGTGCATTTGAAAGAAGAGAAATTTCGTTTAAAATCATCATCATCATCATCAGCCATTTTCAATCCACTGCAGGATGAAGGCCTCTCCAGCAACTTTCCAGTTCCTTCTGTTTTGAGCACTGGCCATCCATTTACTACTCAAAAACTCATGAATTTCATCTATCCATCTCCGCCTTTGTCTTCCAGGTTTTCTTCTAGCTCCTCTTGGGTACCATTCTGTTATTTTCTTAGTCCATCTGTCATCATGTCTTCGAGCTATGTGTCCTGCCCAAGACCATTTTAGTTCTTTAGTTTTGATAAGAATGTCCTTTACTTGAGTTTGCTGCCTAATCCATGTGTTTCTCTTTTTATTCAACAGTCTGATTCCCAATATAATTCGTTCCATTCTTCGCTGTGTAGTTCTTAGCTTCTCTTCCATTCTTTTGGTGAGTGCCCAAGTTTCACTTCCATAAGTCATGGTGGGGAGTATACATTGATCCATTATTTTACGTTTCAGACAAACTGGGATATTGCTCTTCAGTATGTGACTATATTTCCTGAATGCTATCCATCCAAAATTTATTCTTCTCTTGACTTCCAGCCATTTATCATTATTACAGCTAATAACTTGTCCCAGATAAGTATATGACTCCACCTTTTCAATTATTGCTCCTTCAATCATTATTTCCCTTTCCGTGGCATACTTGTTCATCATTACTTTTGTTTTAGCCATATTCATCTTTAGTCCAAAATTCTTACTAACTGTGCATAACTGATTAAGATTTTCCTCTAATTCTTTGGGATCATGGCTTATGACCACAATGTCATCTGCAAATCGTAAATGGTTTAGGTACTCTCCGTTCACATTGACTCCTTTCTGCGACCAGTCTAACCTTCTGAAAGCTTCCTCAAGGGCAGCAGTAAACAGCTTCGGAGATATTGTGTCTCCTTGTCGAACTCCTTTCTCGATTTTAAATTTGCTACTGTCTTTGTCTAGTCTGATAAAGGATGTAGCACTCTCATATATTTTCTTCAAAATCATAATATATGGAGTATCTATGCCTTGTCTTTCCAGTGCCCGAAACATTGCCTTATGCTGTATGGAGTCAAATGCCTTTTCATAATCCACAAATGCCAGGCATAATGGTGTTTTATATTCATTTGCTTTCTCCATTAGCTGTGATATTACATGAAGGTGATCCATAGTTGAGAATCCTGTCCTAAAGCCAGCTTGCTCTTTCGGTTGATTCTCATCAAGTATTCTTTCTAATCTGTTAGTAATGACCCTTGTGAACAACTTGTAGATATGGGATAACAAGCTAATTGGTCTATAATTTCCTATTTCTGATTTATCTCCTCTCTTATGCAGCAAAACTATGATTGTATTATTCCACTGCTTAGGCATCACACCTTTTCTAATGCACTTTGTGAAGAGCCTTGCCAGTTTTTGTGTTATGTCTCTTCCTCCCAATTTTAACAACTCTACAGTAACTTCATCTTCCCCCGGGGCTTTCCGATTCTTCATTTTCTTCAATGCATGTTCTACCTCAGCAGGAAGAATATCGGGTATGTCGTATGTGTTGCTACTTTGCAATCCATGTTCCCCACTGCTGGTATCATTCCCTCGCTCCTTGTATAATTCTCTATAGTAGTCTTCTGCTATTTGAATTATGCCTTCTCTGCTGTTTATAAGTACAGTACACCATCGCTATTCTTCAGTTTCAGTATCATTTGTCTTTCTGTATTACTGCTCATGGCTGCTGATTTAAATCCTTTGTTTTCCCTTAATGCTTGTTCTACTTTTCTTGTGTTAAATCTTCTTATGTCCTCTCTGAGTCTCTTTCTAATGGCTTTGCATAACTCAGTATACTCAATTTTCTCCCTGTCAGTGTTTTTCTTGCTCTTCATTTGTCGTCTTTGGTTCATCATGACAAGTGTTTCTTGACTAATTTTTTCTTCTTTGGATTTCTGTTTCCCTATAGGTTTCTTGGGCTTTATCACTTTCAGAAAGTTGTAATATTCCTCGTCGATGTCTTGGTCCTGAGCAGTCTGCAGAAGCTCAAACTTGTTCTTAAGTTCCAGTACATACCGCTTTTTCTCCTCCTCTGTTATTTCAAAGACCTTTGTATTATTTACTCGAGTCAGTTTTTTCCTTTCCTTTCCTACATCTATATCAAGTGTACATCTTACCATTCTGTGATCACTTCCAACATTTACCTTATTCAGGACGGTAACATCATTCACAATATATCTTCTGTTAGTGAGGATGAAGTCGATTTCATTAGTTGTTAATCCATTTGGCCTCTTCCATGTCCACTTTCTGTTCACCCTTTTCTTGAAAAAAGTGTTCATTACTGACATTCCTTGAGATTCTGCAAATTCCACAAGTCTTTCACCTCTTTTATTTCTTTCACCAATTCCAAAATTTCCTATAGTTCCTCTTTCTGCGCTGTTTTGCCTTTTTCCAACCTTAGCATTGAAGTCCCCCATAATAATAGTGTAGTGGGTTTTCTGCTCATCTAGAAGACTCTCAATTTCAGTGTACATTTCTTCAACCTCTTCATCATCATGGCTCGATGTTGGTGCATAAATCATTATAATCTTTAGCTTGTACCTCTTAGAAATCTTGAGTATTAGTCTTGACACCCTTGGTGATGTACTTTTGAATTCCAAAATGTTGTTTTTAAAATCTTTATGGACCAGAAACCCAACTCCACCTTCACTCCTTTCACTGTTTCCATTGGTGTACAGCAGATTTACACTTGATAAACTTATAAGTGATTCATTTCTTCTTCTTGTTTCAGCCAAACCGATGATATTCCAATTCACATTTTCTAATTCCTTTTCCAGCTCTAATATCCTGTCTTCACCGATGAGTGATCGTACGTTATAACAGGCCAAGTTCAATTTCCGTGCATGGCAGCCTGGTCGTACCCAGAGATTCTTAGCACCCTCTACTTCCACTCTGATCCTCTCGCTGCCGTAAGAGGGAGAGTGAAAGCTGCTGGGGACTGAGGGCCATTTGTATTGTTGTGCTCTCATTGCTGGAGGGTTTTGTCTTTTCCTCTTCACGCTGACCAGGCGTCTTGAAGAGAACCACTCTACACGTTCGTTGCCACCTAAGTGACGTAACAGGGCTTACCATCGAGAAGGTGTGCATGAGTGGATTTTAGGGAGGCAGGCCAACCGGACTTCTAAATCTTCTGTAATAGAGAGATATTGGATCCATCAGTGTTTTAGGCTGAGTGTCTGATAACACACAGGATACCTGTTCCCCTCTAAGCCCCTCGTTTAAAATATCAATCATCAATGCCAAATCAGTTATAAAATATAAAATATATATTTTCAAGAAGGGCAGCCATACATAAGTACTTTTTATTTGAATAAAAATAGTGATGTAGCGCTGGATAAGCGCGCCACACAGCTAGGGTTGACCTTAAACTACAGGCAGCCCATCTTGGCCCCCAAACTCTACCAATCTTTATAATTTCAATTCCAAGATATTCGGATATTTTGGAAAGTTCAATTTGGTTCTCATTGGATTGATGAAAATTAGTATATATCTTATCAATAAATATTTTAAAATGATTTACTTGCTTTGTTTCCTTTATCGAATCATCTAAAACAAGATGGAGGCTATGATTTAAACAGTGCCATATTATTATGTTTGGAAACTCTTTTGCAATCCTAGTGCTCACTCCAGATTTTCTCCCAAGCATAACGCTGGCACCATCGGAGCAAAATCCTATTAAATTTTTTTCTAGGTAGTTCTTAGTAAGCCCAACATTATTTAAACTTTCCATAACTGCATCTTGTTTTTCCAATTCAACTAATTCAACGAAAATTGTTGGTGATGTAACTGAATCCAAGGCCAATTCTAATACAACAAATTCTGATTTTGGTTTCTTATTGAAAAAAATCTGTCAAACTCTGTACCTTTTCATCCTTTTAAGGGCTACTGCCAAAAATTTTAAAAATGTTTTATTTTAATATATTATAGAGTAGGAGCGGATATGTGCCAATATATTTGAATATTTTTACTGGTTCTGTCCACGTGTGGGCATATCATAAACTTTTATAAACAAAGCACTATGCTTATACCATTGATAAACATCAGTCAGAACATACATTTTCTTCATTTTATCGATACTAAACGAAAATTTCTTGCTGAATTAATAAATGGCATAGAATACTAGGCGCCCACCTTAGAGAGAACCCTGATCACAAGTGCCATTTTAACAACCGGTTCGCCGAACTCAACAGAAAATTAGGTATCGGTTCTGCCGAACCGGTGCGAACCGGCTGAATCCCACCACTGCCTATAACTGTCCCTTATTCCCGTGCGAAGTTTCTCGCCATCTCCTGATTTCATCGTTATTCTACCAAATTTTGTCCCACTTCATTGCAAGCTGCACTAGTTACACCACGTTTTCTACGTGTTCTGTTAATTTTGTCGAGCAGTGTAGTTCGAAGAAAATGTAGAGTAACATTTTAATTAATTAAAAAAAAAATTAAATAGCTCCACAAATTACGGTATCAATGTTCCATAAATGTCAAGACAGTTTTTAACTGTTTCGCTGATGATAGTTTTATTGAGTTATTTTCCTCTTCTATATTGACTGTGGAAAAGCGAGCGTATATTGCTTGGGGGACGAAACGGAAGAAGATTGGCTTGATGACGCATGTGCAGACATGTCAGGAGGCAGTAGGGTAGCGAAAGCACTGTAGTAGGAAAACAAATTCACGTGCTTCGCTGTAGGTGCATTGGCACAGATTTATTAGACGTTCTTTGCCTGGCTCGGTGGTGATAGCGCATACACGTACCCTCACGGACATACTCGTAGTGATCTGCCGGCGCGTCTACTTTTATTGTGAGCTTTGCCTCGTGAATATTGATCTTAGTGTAATTGAAGGCCCAACGACAAGCAGCTTCAGGAGTCAAGCAATAAGCGCGCAATTTGTGGCAATAGTACGGCTTCTTTACGTGCATGCAAGAATTTTCTTCTTTATCTTTGGTGCTTTCGTGTTTCTTAAACTGCAATTCATTTAACATCGAACTAATGATGCTTAGAAAAGAATTATTGACTCATATAGGTGCTTTGTTTTAATGGGATACTGATGTAGTGCTGCATGCCCTCGTGCGGTAAATGACCTTCTTTATTTATATTATTATTGAAGATTATCATATATTTGAGGTGCTAATATGTAACGGTAAAATTTAACCCCAGGGGCTCACATCTGGTAAGTATGGGCCTCGCACACCCAGGGTCCTGAGCTGGATATCATCATTCTTCTCTTTCTTGGTGATTCTTTTCTTCTCTCTCTCTCTCTCTCAGGGTAACTCGGAATTTTTTTTGACCAGTGCAGCATAACCCTCAGGCTTCCTTGCACTATAGGAATAATAATAATAATAATATCTTTCATTAGTTTTATAAGATCAGTTGAACATAAAAAGACCGAGACTTTCATTATTGAAATATTTTTAAATGAATGTGTAGTTGGGGTAAGGTTAAAATTAAAAATGTAATGAAAATTTAGATCTTACAATAAGTACCACGTAATTTTGTAAATTAATTTATAATCTGAATGCCCCCTAAATAGTAAATAACCATGGTATTTAGTGTTATGGCCAAAATAATGAAAGGAAGGCAGCTTATACTACATCATCAATAAATAAATAATAAAATCATTTACTTACTTTTTCATTTGCCAATTCTCTTTAATTCATTCAAATTCTACCTTCACAACACTGCCCTGCTCATTGATGCATCAGCATCTAAGGCTATTGTGCACCTATTATACAGTTATCCCCAGGTATTTTGAAATGTCATGGATAATGAGGCGATTATTGCATTTCAATGAAATAGTCTTTTAGTATTATTAGCCATATGGTGAAAGGAAGCCGGAGGCTTTTGCTGCACCAGGCAAAAAAAAAAAAAAAAAAAAGAGTTACCCTGAGAGAGAGAGAGAGAGAAGTGGAAGGGAATCACCAAGAAAGAGAAGAATGATGATATCCAGCTCAGGATCCTGTGTGTGCCATGCCCATACTCACCACATGTGAGCCCCTGGGGTTATATTTCAGATTTTAAGAAAGATAAGTTATTGTTTAATATGTTTTTTAAGAAAAAAATTTCCATTTCATTGGAAATGGATGAAATAATTAATAAAAACAAAAATGACCCTTAATGATATCACACTTCACCGTATTAAAATGTTAATGCAATGTGCCAAAACACATTAACATGAGTTGCAGTGCCGCTGGTGTTCTTGTATAAGCTTGACCGTCCATTATCATTATCTTCCATGCTAGCATCCTATCTGAACTTGCTAATATTTGATTATTCCATAAATTTTATATATAAGGTTCTAACATTTGGTTGACCAATGTTGCACTAATTGCTTATTTATTTTATTGTCAAATACATGGTGGAAAATCCGTTTTATTTATTTATTGTCATATAAACAGGGTGTTGTTGCCAGAAATTAATGTCAGTTAACTATATTGTAAACATTGGACTTGGTGAGAATGACTGTTCTCTACATATCTGAAATATTAGGTCAAATGTGGCTCAGTGGTCATTGTGGCAGTATTGAAACATGTTTCATATGACCATGGTTCAAATACACACCCACCAAATACAGTAATATTCTTGTATTTTGTATCGTGTAAACTCCTCTGATCCTATATGGGCATTCTGTATATGGCCATATACAGAATGCCCATAAAACAGAAAATTTTATTTTAAATCTAATAGTAGTCTCACCTGACTACTGTTAGATTTAATGATGCAGGTATATGCTGCCTGTGGCAGCATATATCTGCATCGTTCCACTAAGGTCCCAATTTATAAAGTCTATTTCTATTTTACTGTTTTGTTCACAATCCAGTTTATACTGGTCTGCTGCTGAATTCTACCCTCAGGTCAGATCCCCTCATGCATTGGGTACCCTTGTGTTACCCTTTGTGCAGTAACATATAGTTAAACATAAGAAAGGCACCTGGGGTTGATAGGATCTATCCAGTTATATTACAGGAGGTGGTAAGGAACTAAGCAAACCCTTAGCCATAATTATGAGAGCATCCTTTGACTGAGAGGAAGTCCCCATGGACTGGAGATGTGCAAACGTGTCCCCAATTCACAAAGGGGATCTAAGAGTGACACGAGTAATTACAGACCAGTTAGTTTAACTTCTGTTCCGGTTAAAATAACGGAGTCACTGGTTAAAGATGCATTGCAGGATCATCTAGACAAAACTGCAGCAATAATTCAGACACAGCATAGGTTTGTTAAGGGAAATTCTTGTTGACAAATTTGATTAGTTACTATGATGTGGTTACAAAGGAACTAGATGCAAAAAATAATTTTGATATCATGCACTTGTATTTCAGGAAAGTTTTTGACACCGTTGAACATGGAAGATTGCTGTACAAATTAGAGCAGTTTGGTATTAAGCGTAAGTTGCTACAATGGATAAAAGGATGGTTTAATTTTTTATTTTATTTTTTATGGGAACCCCAAACACAAGAGGTATTAGAACCTATAATACTTAGTACTGTGCTTGGGGTGGAGGTTGAGAAGACGAAAGAAGATATTTATTGACATTGGATTTCTGTAGACTGTAATTTTCAGGAAATACATATGAAGGAAGGTGGTTCCAGAAAACAGCAGTTGAATGAATAAACGAGGATGATGGAAAATGGTTGATTCTGTGAGTTTGAAGTTGGACAGTAAATGGATGTTGGCTGGTGGTGGTACATGTTGAAAGAGAGAGCAGGAATTATAGAAGCCAATTCAGAAGAACAGTGCCCATGGAAGTATCTGTAGAAAAGGCATGCAGCAGAAACAGAACGTCTATGAGACAGAGAGTGGAGAGAGTCTGTTAGAGATGAGTCATTAATTAACCTAAATGCCCTCTTCTGAATGGAATTTAGAAGCCTGAGAGAGGTTTTGGGGGCACCGCCCCTATGTGGGAACAATATTCCATGGTAGGGCAGATTTACGATTTGTACAGAATGAACAGCTGTTTGGAAGAAAAGTAACGCCGAGAGCGAGAGAAAACTAAGTTTTTTAGATGCAGAGGAAGCAATATTTGTAATGTGCTTGTGCCAAGAGAGATTAGAAGTAATATTTGTAATGTGCTTGTGCCAAGACAGATTAGGAGTCAGCATAATCCCCAAAAGAGATATATCATCTTGCCTAGAAATCAGAGTATCACCAAAGATAAGCCTGGGTAGCAAGAGAATCCTTTTTGCCAGATATAAGGCAAGACTGAGTTTTAGCAGGATTGAAATCAACTAAGTTGTCTTTGCCCCACCTGGAGATCGGCATTTAAGGAATTGCTGGAGCAGATATTCAAAAAGTTGAAGCTGTTTGAGCAGGGCAAGGTTTCTCAAACTGGAAAGTGGAATGCAATGTGCTATCATCGGCAGAACTATGGATAGGATTTCCAGTCAATGGAAGAAGGTCATTAATATGCAAGAGGAAAAAGAGTGGGGGAAAGAACCGAACCTTGGGGGACACCAGCATTAGTGGAGAAGTTAGAAAACAGAGCCATCTACCATCACCCTCAGTGAGCGATCAGAGAGAAAACTGGATAACCAATTACAAAAAACAGTTGGCAAACCATAAAATGGAAGCTTGTTTAAAAGACCTTTATGCCAAACACGATCGAAAGCCTTTGAGATGTCAATAGCAACTGCTTGTGTTTCACCAAACTTTTCTATTGAATTTGTCCATAAGTGGGTAACATAAGCCAGAATATCATCAGTGGATCGACACTGACGGAATCCATACTGGCGATCGTTGATCAGATAGAAGGTTTCTAGGTAATTTAAGAGTTGGCAGTTAATTGATTTCTCCATTACTTTAGAAAGATTAGAAGTACAGTAATTGCAATAGAACGATAATTGGATGGGAGGGATTTGTCACCCTTTTTACGAACTGGTTGGATATGAGCAAATTTCCAAACAGAAGGAAAAACACCTTTGGAATAAGAAAGTGAAAAAAGGTGGCAAAGAACAGGAGTAAGTTCAGGAGCACAGGTTTTGAGAACAAGCGGAGAAATATCATCAGGACCTGAAGCTTTCTTAGCATCAAGGTTCGTCGAAATCCTTCTGACATCCTTTCGACAGACGATCACAGGAGGCATTGAATGGATCGTGTTGGGAATGGTGGGAAGTGTTTTACCAAGATCATGAATACATGAGTTGGACGAAAAATGGAATGCTAGCAGGTGAGCTTTATCCTTGGCCGAAGTGACAACAGACCATCTGGTTTTGACAGAGGTGGGAGCAGAAATGGGCAAAAGTTGTGGCCAATAGCTTTTGCAAGAGACCAGAATGCTCGGCTACCATTAGGGCAAGAAGAGAGTTTTCTACTCTTAGCCTGTTCAAAATATAGTTTGGACTGATTAATAACTGCTTTACAATTGTTGCGAGCTTTGATGTAGGCAGAAAATGAAACTGAAGAATTGGAAACAAGCCAATTATGATATGCAACATTCTTCTCTTGAACAGCCTTAGCACATTTATTGGAAAACCAAGATTTAGATAAAGGAGGAGATTTTAAAGTGGAGTGTGGAATAAAGGATTCCATTCCTACAAGAATAATTTTACTGACACGATCTGAGCAAATGTTGACATCAGAAGTTTTGAAACAGTAATCCGACCAAGGAAAAGAAGAAAAGAAATCTCGCAGGTCATCCTATTTTGCATTCTTTTAATGCCAAACAACATGAGGTTCGGAATAGCCATGAGATAAAGGTTCCATTGGAGAAGAGACAATCGCCAAGTTGTGATCTGAGGTGCTTAAAGGACCACTCACTTTGACCGTGTACTTAGAAGGGTTGTTTGTGAGAAAAAGATCAAGCTTGTTGGTTGTATGGTTAGTATTGTCTGGTATTCTGGTAGGTAAATGAACAATTTGTGCAAGGTCATTAGTAATTGCAAGGGCATCAGCATCTCGACCAGCTGGGTTGGTGTGACTAGAAAACAGAAATGAACTGGAGTTGTTGTTGTTATTTGGTTTTTAGGAGCATTAGCAACTAAGGCCATATTGCTCCGGGATATGCGGTGGTCATTCCCTGAATGACCTTTCCGCATCCTCCGTATTTGGTGGTGACGGGCTCGAACCCCGGTCTAATCAAGAAGCGTGTGCTACGCACTGCTGCTCCTTCCCACCTGGCTACGGAGGCGCCACTGGAGTTGTGAACATTAAAATCACCAAGGAAAATTACCTCATTGTTAGGAAAGTTGGACTGGAGAAAGTCAAGTTGCAAAGAGAGGAAGTCAAAGAGCTTCAAGTGATTAGTGGAGTTGGGAGAATGGTAGAAACAACAAATGAATTTGACAGAATGAGGTAGAGAGATTTTAAGTCAGAGAAGATCAAAAAGAGAAGATTCCAAATTACCAAGTCTCTGACCGGGAATATCGGAACGGACATGTGCACAAGTACCACCTTTGAGGTGAAAGGAATCGTACAGCGAATAATTTGGGCATCTGAGATGAGCAGTAGTTGAATCAACCGATAACTGAGATTCTGTCAGAAAAAGTACACGGAGTTTGGCAGACTGCAGGAGGGAATGGACATCATTGAGATTAGAACTGAGATCACGTATATTTGTGAAATTAACTAGGAAGTGAGTGGGAGCAGACAGAGAGTGGAAATCAATGAACACTGCTCTTCGTGAACTAATGTTATTAATGGAATCCCACAGGGTTCGGTGTTGGTCTCACTGTTGTTTTATTTTTTTATCAATGATATTGATGAAGGTATATCAGGCTTAGTGTTGAAGTTTGCAAATGATACAAAAGTTGGCAGGGTTGTTAATGGCAGTAATGGCAGTGTGCTACTGCAACAGGATCTAGAGAATTTGGGCAGATGTACTGAGAAGTGGTAACTGAAGTTTAACATTGACAAATGCAAAGTATTGCATATGGGTAGAAGTAACCCAAGAGGAATGTACCAATTGTGTGGTACTACACTTAAGGTGGCAGAAAATGAAAAAGACCTGGGAGTGATTGTGCAGTCAGATATGATGTTTTCTGAGCAATGCAGCAGGCTGCAAGAGTAGGTCATGGGGTATTGTTAATGATATACAGGAATTTTGCTAGTAAGGAAAAGGAGGTGATTCCCTTTGTATAAGGCAATGGTCAGGCCACGCCTTGAGTTCTGCGTACAGGTCTGGCAGCCTCATTTTAGGAAGGATGTAGAGTTCCTTGAGCGTTTACAGAAAATGGCAACAAGATTGGTGAGGGGAACGAGGGGGTTCTCTTACCAAGAAAGGCTTAAGTTCTGCAAATTGCAGTGGCTGGAGACTAGGCACCTGCAAGGTGATCTGATTGAGGTGTATAAGGCCTTGAATTGGTGTAGCATGCTGAATTCTGATGGGATTCTTCCATTTGCTCAGATTACGAACTTGAGTGGGCATAAATTCAAGTTAAGGAAAGACAGTTGTAGAATAAATTGTGTGGAAATTTGCCTTTAGCCCGTGGGTAGTTAATTGCTGGAACAAACTTCCATGTGTCATTATTGAGGTTGATAGCTTAAGAAAATTTAAGGAGGAACTGGAAAAACGTTTAGAGGGAATGGTTGTGAAAAATTTTTTTTTGGCTGATGCTACATAAGTTTATACACTTGCTTTCTTACATCATGTGCATCTATTACTGTATTCTGTTTCAGAATATGTTACTGCATAAATTAAAGTTAATTGTTTAATTTGCTGTCATCCTAACTGTGCTGTAACATTGTTTAAACAAAATATACTACACTGTAGATGAACAAAGGTTGGTATTGGGGTTAATGACAGTAATTAGGTTAAGCTACTGCATCAAGGTCTAGAAAAATTAGGCAGGTGTACTGAGAAATGGCAGTTGAAGTTTAACATTGACAAATGCAAGGTAATTCATATGAGTAGCAGTAATCCCAGATTAATGTACCAACTGTGTGGTACTACACGGTCGGTACCTTAATATAGTGAAAAAGACCTGGGGATAATTGTGTTGAAGTTCTCTGAGCAGTGTAGATATGCTGCCAGGACAGCCCATGGGGCTTTGTTGATGATATAAAGGAAATTTTTTAGTAGGGATAAGAGTGATTATTTCATTAGTACGAGGCAGTGGTTAGTCACATCTTGAGTACCGCATACAGGTCTGGAAGCTTCATTTTAGGAAGGATGTAGAACTGCTGGAATGGGTGCAGTGAAGGGAACAAAAGGGTGGTCCAGGGCTGTATTTACGTATGAGCTAAACAAGTTGCGGCTTAGGACCTCACATTATAAGGGTCTACTTCATATTAAAAAAAATCCTTTTTTTTTTTAATGTTGTTACAGGTGAACCATAAACAACATACAAAATTATGGTAATTTTTGTTATGATTTTCACTGTCATTGTTAATCACTAATTGGTTGTTACTTCAAGTGGCTTGCCTGCCAAAAACGACAATAATAATCAGTAAATGGTAGAACATTCTTGTACTTCTGTTTACTGATTTTTATCTGTTGTCTATTTTTTTTTCTAAAAGAACCACAGAATATGTGCAAAGAATAATTTTTGTGATATACATACATATAATTTATAGATTATACTGTAATTTTAAATTATATTATTTAATTTTGTTATATATTTAATAAAAGTTAATAAAGAATATGCACAAATGTAACTTGCCTTTTTATAATGCATATTACATGTGTATTGAAGCCTGCTTAATTGTACAGCCCATTTAATTTATTTTTAATTTAAAAAATTAATTTATTATTATTTGATGCAGAAGGAAGGGTCTCATACATGTTATAGCGGCACCTCCATAGCCAGGTGGGCAGGAGCAACAGTGCGTAGCACACGCTTCTTGATTAGACCAGGGTTCGAGCCCATGACCACCAAATACGGAGGATGCGGAAAGGTCAGGGAATGACCACTGCATATCCCCGGAGCAATATGGCCTTAGTTGCTAATGCTCCTAAAAACCAAAACAACAAAATAAAAATAACATGTTATAGCTTAGGGCAGTGGTTTTCAACCTGTTTTTAATAACGGCACCCCTAAGTAATTTATTTTATTTTTATATATACACACCCCTAATATTAAAAAAATGTTATATGATAGTTATTACAATAATATAACTAAATAAACATAATCTATAGATCACCACAAAATTAAAAAGATACTATACACCTTTTTTGTAATGAAATAAATATATAAATTAAAAAAAAAATAAGTTTAACTAACTTAAACGCGAATTACGTGGCATCCCTGGAATGTTGTTGCGGCACCTCCTGTTGAAAACTACTGGCTTAGGGTCACAACAAGTTTAAATCTGGCCCTGGGATGGTCTTACCATTGAAAAGCTTCAGTTCTGCAAATTGCAGCATCTGGAGACTAGGCACTTGTGAATTTATCTGATTGAGGTGTTTAAGGCTTTGAATGGATTGAGCAAGCTGAATGCTGATGCCATTCAGCACTCTTGATTAGACTACACATGTGAGGGGCATAAATTCAAATCGAGGAAGGATGGTTGCAGGCTAGATGTCTGTAAGTTTGCCTTCAGCAAGCAGGTGGTCAATTGTTGATTGTTGGAACAAACTTCCATCTATTGTTGTGGAAGTCAGTAGTTTGAATAAATTCAAGGAAAAACTAGACAAATTCTTGCAGGGGGATGGACAAGTTATTTATTTTTTTTTTTTTTAATGGCTGATGCTTTATAAGCTTGCGCTCTTGCATCATTTGTCACTACTAATACTTGATACTTCAGCTGATAGATTGTATTCTCTTTTCATCATATACAAATAATAAATAATAATGTTTTTTGTGTGTGCTCCAGGATTCACATAGGTGTGTGTGTGTAAGAGTGAGAGGTACCATATTTTGGTGATTTTTCAGCTTAGTGTGCATTTTACCAAAATGCATTAAGGGCTTATGCCTCAGGCTGCAAGAGAATTAGACTATGTACAAGCTAGTGCAAATGTATCATATTAGTACACAGCTAAACTCTGAATTAGCAAATTATTTGCAAAGGCAGCATCATTTAAGTTATATCTCATATTGGGAATACCTTTACAACGAGTTGCCATGATATTGCACTACTTCGAATAAGCAACGCTTCACCAAAAGGAAAAGACTGTTGTTACTTATTCTCAGCAGATACTACCACCCAGATGGCACCATTTCAGGGCTATTTTGTATATGTGTTGGATAATAACTCTACTCTTTACTTCTCCCTATTAGACTTAGAAAAGCAAAAAAGTAGAGGGAAAGTAATACTAGGAGTGGAAGAGGAAAAGAAATGGTGTAGAAGAATGAAAGGGACAGTAACTCCTTCAACTCACACCACTCAAAAACTCAACTCCTCAAATAGGCAACGCTTCCCCAGTGGAGAAGGCTGTTGTTACCTATTCTTGGAAACTCCAGACATCATCAGGCTCCCCCTGGTGCCGTTTCAGGGCTATTTGGTCCTCCTCCTGTGGGTGGGTTGGTACCCTAGTGATGTAATGATGGCAAAACAGTTACGAAGTATAACTCCACAATATGAGAGATGCCTGATGGTGTATAAGATGAATTAAGACCAAAATGCATTAAGGGCTTATGCCTCAGGCTGCAAGAGAATTAGACTACATACAGGTTAGTGCAAATGCATCATATTAGTACACAGCTAAACTCTGAATTAGCAAATTATTTGCAAGCCTGAGGCATAAGCCCTTAATGCATTTTGGTCTTAATTCATCTTATACACCATCAGGCATCTCTCATATTGGGGAGTTATACTTCATTACTGTTTTGCCATCATTACATCACTAGGGTACCTACCCACCCACCCACCAAAGAAGGGCCAAATAGCCGTGAAACAGTGCCGTCTGGGTGGTGGTATCCACTGAGAATAAGTAACAGCAGTCTTCTCCTTTTGGTGAAGCTTTACTTATTCAAAGTAGTGCAATATCATGGCAACTCATTGTGAAGGTATTCACAATATGAGATATAACTTAAACGATGCTGCCTTTGCAAATAATTTGCTAATTCAGAGTTTAGCTGTGTATTAAATGGTTCGAATAAAGTATCCGTTAATTTTTTTAATAACACTTTTTATTTATCTGCTTGGATTATAATAGTATTAAGTTAATGTATGAAGTGCTACATCTTTTAGTATAAATTATGGTTCATGAATCTGGAGTTATGCTTTTAAATCAGATTAAAGTTAGAAAAATGAATTTTATTATTTATTGCTATATATAAAAGTGTCATGTGTATGTCAGTGTAATGATCTTTATGATATACTATATTAGAGTTTAAATGAATTGAAACATTTGTTTTTAGAATTCTATGTTGCGGTAGCAGTGTAACTTCCTCTCCCAGCCCCATGCATACCCCATTTGGCAGCATGTCGGGCCTGGTGAATGTGGAGGGCCCTCAACAAGAAGAGGGAGTGTACAGTAGCAGCTCTCCACCTTCGCTGGCCATCTTAGGTAACAGTACTGACAAAGAGGACATTGGAACAAGGTATTGTGCATGAGCTTGAGTCATTTTGTTCAGTAAGCTGTTTAAAACTTTATATATATATATATTATTATTTTTTTTATTTTTTTTTTAAATAAATTCCAGTATTGATGACTGTTATATTTTTAGCAATTGTTTCAGATTAAGAAAAAAATTTCTGTATAAAAAGTTAGCAAAAACTTGATTTTATTACATGCAACTAACTTCTTTGAACATGAAATTAATAGTGTATAAAGAGTGAAAGATATATTTTTAATTTAAATGAACTAAAAAGAATTTTCAAAAATAAAGTGAAAAATAAATTTAAATGAACAAAAATTCTTTTCAGTTCATTTAAATTTGCATTTACTTTTCGTAATACAATCATAGCATAACATCATAGCATATTCATCCAAAGTTAAAATTCAACAAGACACAGGTGGTTTTTTGGTGAAGCATTTTATCCTTTCTGTGGAATAATACATATTAATATATATGGAACTAATTGATATTAGTTATGCATATTCGGTAAAATCCCAGTTATCCAATCTCTATGGGGAATTGGGGATGCCATTCCACAAATTTGCCAGTTTGATGAGTGTTACTCATATAGGTGCCTGTGCTATATGATGAAATGCTGTAATGTGATGTTAAACTTCTTAGTCACACCATATACACTATACATTATTTCCTTTGACTTAATTTTAAAATACTTATTTTCATGCTTCTTAATATTTAAATTTATCACTGATTTGATTAAAACTTCAGTAAATACAAATTCATTTTATATCTAATTTGCAGTTAAAAGAGGATAGTATCCTCATTCGATAGCAACACGTTTCACAAAACTTAAGTGCTGTTAATTTTGGTTTGCTGTGCCAGTGGCAGTTCATTACACCACTGTTATTTGTAGTTTTGGTGATAGCATGACTGCAAAAATACAGTGCAGTGATACCTACCATAAGCAAAAATGATGCTTATTACCTTCATTATTTATTAATATAATTAATGTCTATTTAGTTTTATTAGAGAAAATGCTGAACGTGGTGTCCAGCAGCTCTTATGCACTCCATACACTTTCTGAAGACATTCTGGCTCACATGCTGCATTGTTCTTTGGATATGTTGGCTATTTTAACTTTAATGTGTTCCCTAAGCTATTCATTTTGTGTATTGTACCTTTTAAATAATTCTACAAGAAAAAAAAATCTAGAGAATGATTTGGTCATAATGCTTGACTTCATTGTTGGAAATGTCCACTAAACACTCACTTTTTTATTATTATTATTAGCCATATGGTGCAAGGAAGCCTGAGGCTTATGCTGCACCAGCCAAAAAGGATTTCTGAGAGAGAGAGAGAGAGAGAGAGAGAGAGAGTAGAAGAGAATCACCAAGGAAGAGAAGAATGACTATATCCAGCTCAGGACCCTGGGTGAGCCAAGCCCATATTCACCAGTTGTGAGCCCCTGGGATGTTATACAACATAGAAAGCAACCACATGCAGATAATGCGTGTTTTTCTAAGCTCTAGTACTTGTTATTTTGGCTGTTCACTGGCCATTCAAGTAAAACCATGCTTCATTTGGAGAAAACATCAATTCTGGGTCAATTTCTCTGCCATGAAAGGAACTATTAGCAATAATGGATCTGGCTGTGGGATCTTTTTTTGCAATGACTGCACTACTGTTGTTTAGTTGGGCAGCAGTTTTTTTGTTGTTGCTGTTTGTGTAGTACTCTTTGATATTCCCATTTTTTGTTCGAGGTGTTTAAGAGACTTGCAAGATCCAGGCAAATGCCACTTTTGTCAAATTCCTCTTGTGGTAATACTTGCTGGTCTCACTTTGGTTTACTGTTCAGTAATACACCTTTGATTCTCAGTTTATTTATTAAATAATGAATGGTATTCTTGCATGGGATGCAAATACCAGGAAACTTCTTCCTAAATTCTTCTTGACACTTCTTAGCAGAATTATGCAGCACACAATTATGGTTATTTTTTTTTTTTTTTTTTTTTTTTTGGTAGTTATTGGCGCATCGGCTTCTGTGGCCATAGTGCACCTCCCAAGGTTTTTTGCAGTACTTTGATCCAAGCCCGAGGCGGGATTCGAACCCGCGACCTTTGGGTTGCCAGGCAGGCGCTTTACCCACCCGGCTAGCCCGGTCGGCAATTATGGTTATGCAGCATTTGGTTGTATAAACATTTGCTGCTCTTCAGTGAGTGTTCATTTATGATTATGCATTGCTGTAGAGCAGCAGTGAGTGTGCAATAGCTGTATGAGTTTATCATGCAAAAATGCCAGAGATTGATAAGAAAAGCACATGAAAATGCCAGAGGTTGATACACAGTGACTGCGTAACTCTGTGAAAATACTAACAGTTGTGCATTGTTTCTTCAAAAAATCCTCCCTATATATGGACTAATTAAGACCAATCATGGTCCAGGTAACTGAAAATCTAGATAATAAGACATTGTTAGTAGAAATAGAACATTATTTGAGATTGTGTGATAACACATCAGTGTTCTCCCCAGAACACTGATGTGTTATTACCTCCTTTTTCACATAAAATAAATTATAATCATTAAAAATGAATTTATATTTATTAATGTACATTATTAATTACTGTATGATTGCAGGGAAATGTTTCAATGTAGTAGTTGAAATCAAATAAAATTTGTATACTTTACTGCATTTGATTTTGATCATGGGGATCGAAATAGGTACTCAACCTCGGTGTTCAATGAGAGCAGAAAGATTCCTGTGATTGAAATGAAATATAGTAAAGCATATGAATTTTATTTGATGTTATCAGTTTCTTAAAGTTAATAGTGTGGAATTGGTTGCAAGGCTAAAAGCTCACTTAGAATGCTTGATACCATTGCATTGGCTTTGTAAGCTCATATGATGATTTGTTAGTATGTAAATCATTCTTGCTGCTCTGTAGTGACATTGAGCCATATAATTCTATAGAAGTTATATGCTTTGTATTCTTAGAAATGAACACCTTAAAATTCACTGTGTTGATATTATTACAATCCATGTATATTCAACACTCACTTGTTTTCAGAGTAACTAATTTCATGAAACAGTTGCAGTTCTGCATGCAGTTCACACAGGAACATATTTTGTGGGAGGTGGGATTGGGGGATAAATCAATCTGAAATTTGCAAAAATTTTATATTTTTTACTCAATCAGATTTGTTCACATGCAAATGATTGAAGTGATTGGAATGAATTAAAAAGTTTGATTTTATTAATTGTTTTAATATATGTGTGTGTATATATAATTTTTTTATATTGGATTTTTAATGAATTTGTATAAAATAAATGTGATCCTGAAGCTTAATTGATATTTACTTATTTCCATGAACTCACTTGAGCTGTTTTCTCAGTGACAGAAAAAATTTTTTATCGCTCTTACAACACTTTGTTTAAAATTGTTTTATGATAATGTTAATGAGAAAGGTCTGTATATTAATAGCAGTGTTATAAAGTTATGAAATAAAAAAAAGGATGTACATAGGTTGATCATTTTATTCGCATGGTGGACATATCTTAATTTAATCTTCATCGCTGAGATCTGCTGGTGCCCTCTCCTTTCCAAAATAATTTCCATCAAAGTGTATGCACTTGCACCATCCATGAATCCACTCATAGATGGACTTCTAGATGCTATTTCTTAATAAATCTTTGAGAGGCACTTGTGCCACTTGAAAATTGAAATTTATTTCAAACACTTTTCTTCTTAAGCCCCTGACATTTCTCTCACAGTCTCTGCAGCACTTATACAATGTTGAACACAATAGCAAATGACAAAATGTTGATCAGTCTTACAGTCTTCCATTATGTAGCTCACAAAATAATTCATGCTAATAGCACATAACTTAAAGCCACTTTGCAATTATTGGGCATCAGAATTTGCAACTTTGTCAATATATTCTTTTACATACTCTTTTGTCATCTACTGGCAGTTTGCAAAAATTTAAGTGGTTGTAGGATAGTGTTGCCATTCCACGGATTAATTGATCAGCCTGTGTAAATGAGGATGATGTATTACTCATTCTAAGTGTTTAGTTTAAAATATATATTAAATATTTTTAATAAATTTTTATATTTGGATTTTAATGAATCATTTATAAAATAATGATGAACTGGAAACTTATTGATATTTTGTTATTTGTATAAAATTACTTTACTTAAAATTTCTTTATAATAATAATGAGAAAGGTCTGTATAAGAAAGTTTTATAAAATTGTGGAATCACAAAATGGTATATTTAGTTAGGTGAAGATTGATTATGTATTATATATTCTCTATTTTTAGTTCCATAATTTCTAGATGGGTTCTGTATTTTAACAAAATATAACAGAAGTAACTCTGGCATAACTCATACTTTCAAAAAAGAAAGACTTTGCTAACTTTCATTAACGACATAATTTAATAACTTATAATTCTAATTAACTAACATTTTTTCCATAACTTTTTTTTTGTAGTACTGACAAAGAGGACTGCTTTGAAACTGGGTATGTTCATGTTATTTATGATTCAAATGTTTATTTGAATAAAGAATACTTTTAGTGTATTTGTTCTTCCTTGGTTTTCCTCTTAACTGACAAAGTGTGGAATGATGTTAAAAGAAAACACCTAATTTTTAAACTTACTAATGGTTCCAAAGAGAGAGAGAGAGAGAGAGAGAGAGAGAGAGAGAGAGAGAGAGAGAGAGAGAGAAAAAAGTAATTTGTAATAAGTTTCATTGGTGTTTGAATTCTCTTCAAATGTCACTGGTGGGTTGGAATCTAATTAAGTTTCCAGGTGATTATGGATGCAGCAGGGAATATTGATACCTTAACTGCAGACTTGCTTACTTGTCATTTATTGTCATAATTATACACGGTAATTTTACCATGTATAATTATGAAAAAGTTTTACTGACATTAAAAAATTTTTGCAGGCATGCTCTGAGTTGTGTGTAATACATATAATCATTTTCATATCAGGAGTTTGGCAATATCCACCATCAACAATCTCATTTGTTTTGATAAATTCATGCTTTTAAATCATTGATGTTTCTCATTTGAGTATGGTAAACCATGTTTTTGATATAGCCTCGCAAAAAAGAAGTATAATAGCATAAAGTTGCCACAAATATCTTGAACCAATGATTCAGCCACCATATTTGATCCACCAGTTTAGGAAATGGTCAAGTGAAATGAGCACATACAAACACTTATTTTTTAAAACAGAATGAGATATCATATGTTCCATTTTGTCAAAAAAAAAAAAAAAACCTGTTGGAGTATAGCTCTTTCTTAATTGTTCCATTTCAAGTCTGCTCCACAAATAATAGGCCAATCACTTGGTGAAGAAACAGACCACACTAGGCATTCGCTTTTGACTTTTCACATGCATGAAAGATTAATGAAAGATTGCTTGATCTGAAAAAAATTGTTTCTGCAGAAATTTGTCATTCTTCATTCATTTAAGCATGTTTATTTTGAAGAATATTTCCTAGATGCTTTGTCATCTGGCATTATTTCCTGTGACATTTACATGCATACAGACATAAACACTTATGTAACACTTTCTGTAATGTTTACTGGGGTATTTAACTGAATGGCAGTTTTCCTTTAAAATGTAGATGAATACAATTTTTTCATATGTTTGATATGGTCTGCTGAGATTTACTCATAGGCCTCTGCATTTTTTTGTGAAGGCATTGCCAATTTTTTTAAACAGTTTACAACAAGCACAAATTGATGGTCATGTTGGTTCTTTCCTATAGATTGTTTGGTAGTTTCATTGCAAATAGATATTATATGTGATCTGGATTGCACAATGTACTGTGCCTTCTTATGGCAACACATTCATAAGAAACACAGTCATTTTCACTGATTGTGTGCTATTGTGCTTTGAGCTTTTTTGAGTTCTTCTAAACAATGGGATAAACTATTTATTTGTCAACCTCTTTTTTTTTTTTTTTTTTTTTTTGTCCTTGCCTTTTCCCATTATTATATGGGGTCAGCGTTTTTAATGTTTTGGCATGCAATTTTTATGGCCGGATGCCCTTCCTGACACCAACCCTCACCCTTTATCCAGGCTGGGAATATGCGGTGATCATTCCCTGACCACCGCATATTCTGACAATAAGTTCTTGTCATTTTGCATCAGTTTTAATCTGTTGATATACTAGATCGTATGTATAGCTTAGCTTAATTTTCAGCACTCACCTCATGAGGTGAGTGCTGAAAATTAAGCTAAGCTATACATACGATCTAGTTATTACATTACAGCACATAAGGACTCCTTAAAAATCAAGAGTCTGTTGATATACTTGTTTTAATCTGTTGAAATACTTGTTTAAGCAAGTATTTACTACTTTCTTTCTATTCTGCTAGTACTGGTGAATGTAATGTTTCAGTAGCAGTAACAAATGAAAATTTCACATGATCATTATCAATGGAGCCTGTAGCATATAAATCCACATTAGCATGGAATAATTAATGGACTTGCTGTCTGTCATGTGATCAATTCTGGGGAGGTTAAGTGTGATCATCTGCTAAAAAAAATTATATAATTATCCAACTAGTCCTATTGTTGAGAACCAGTTTTTTATTAATGGTTTTGACCTCTTGAAAGCCTCGTCTAGTATAATTGACTGGTCTTAACCAGTGAAGGATTACATCAAAGTGTCTTGAATTATATAATAACCTTTGGTACATCAATTGAGATGAAATGAGATAGATATCTTTCCAAGTTGCTGATTCATGTATTAATTATATCTTTGGAACTTGTTTTGTTGCAAAATACATCACTTGCTCTTTTGAACCTTTTTAAAATTTGTGAAGTTTACAAATTCTAATAGATACATTTCTTTCAGACACATTTCACCAAACCTCTTAGTGTCCTCTTGCTTTCCTTTCTTGCTGAAATTTTATTTAATCTTCTATGAACTGCTCTGTTCTTTTTTTTTTTTTTTTTTTTCTTTTTAGCTGTTATCTTAGTTCTTCAACCAACTTTTGTAGCCTACTGCAAGAACTGTTATTTGGAAAACCATGGAAATTAATATATGTCTTAATTAAAGAGCCATTAGAAGAACTGTTTTAAATTATAAAAATAGCTAATTTTTTTTCTTTCTTTTAGAGTAGGATATTAATTAACTTTAAAATCTGTATTTAATACTTAAATACAGGTGGGACTACATGTCAGTTTACTGAGAAATAATTTGTACAATTTAAATTATGAAATCACTTTTGTACACATTATTACTTTATTAATATTAACTAGGGGGCTTTGCCCTCTGCTCGCCCACCCCTGCGCATGCTTTTCTATGTAAAATGTAGAGGTATATGGAGTAAGTCAAATTTTTTCTACATAAAACATATACCTGCAGAAGTTTGCCTTTAGCCAGCGGGTAGTTGGTTGGTGGAACAGACTTCCATCCTTTGTTGTGGAAGTTGATAGCCTAAATAAATTTAAGGCTGAGCTGGACAGGTATTTGGAATGAATGGAGGGGTGAAATGGGAGCTTTTTTTTTTTTTTTTTTGTCTGGTGCTGCATAAGCTTGCTTTCTTGCATCATATGCCTCTACTAATGCTACCTGTCGAAACACTGGTTTAAATCTAAATCTAATCTAATCAGGAAATGACCTATGTAATTTTTTACCTGTGCATTTGTAGTGTGCGGCATTTTCAAGGTCGAATAAATATCGAGGTAAAATCCAGAACGGTGTACACCCTTCAACATGGCGGCAAGCAAAACAGTGGGAAAGCAGTGATTGGCAGATGCCATTGCTTTCCACACCCACTGTCCTCCTAGGTTGATATGCCTAGGGTGTTTTTCCCCACATTTGCCGTTGTTTTTAAATCGGGAACTCGTTTTCCCATTTTAAAACAGCAGGATGGAAGGATAAACACCCTACCTAAGCTAAGCCACCCCCTCCTCGATGAACAAAACAATCAGAAAAGGGAGGTGCCTTCCTCGCTTTCATCGAAGTACGTACTATACCTGCCGGTGTATACTATACTGGACTTCAGCCAATATCCCTATATAATTATTTACCTGCACTTACATAGGTCAGAAAAGGCCTTTTGCTTCGGGTTCCATAATACATGAGGAATATTGTTGAGTTCCGAAAGAGCAGGACTAAAATATTTAACTGAAATATTTACAAACTATACAAATATTTAAAATATTCACAAAATACTAAACCACAGTATTTACAAATATACAAAAAACGTTACAATGGAACATCAAATGTTAGACAGTGAATCGCGTGCACGAGGTTGGTGAATGTGGAAATTACGTCACTACAAACCTAATTTGTAGTGACGTAATTGCCTCTCCCTCTTCTCCCATTGGCTCGAATAAATATCACTAGGAGGAAAACTTTTTTAATGTATTGATAGATATTATATTTACATTATTTTATTTATGACATTTAAATGAATTGTTCAAGCTGTTTTCGGCAATTTAGTTCTTTGTAAATTGCATCTCTTCTCAGTAAACTGACATATGGATTACCTTGTATATTTTACTACATTTCCAATGAACTTGTCTCAAATAATATTAAATTAAGTATGCACATTAATTTGTTTCTATTTCAGGAAATATTTAAAATTTTTTTTTTTTTTGTTTAGTTCGTCTGCTACAACCTGAGGTATCTCTATAAAGAGTAGGAGTTTTTATTGTGAGGGGAAAGAATGGGCACTGCAGTGGTTAACTACTGAGTGTATTGACAACAGTGGAAATTATGAGTATTTACTTAATTAACATTTGCCCTGCCTCTCCTTCTTCTGCTTCAGTACTTAAGTATTCTGTAATGAATACTTAAGTACTGAAGTAAATGAATTCTGTAAATAAAAGAGTAAAACAAAAAATTTTTGGGCCTTGATGATAACATTGAAGTGCACTACATGCTCTGATGCTTTGTCTCTGGGTTGTACTGAAACACCCATCTCCAGTGACAATACAGTCGAGGAAATTAGGATTGCCTTGAAGTTTCATCATGAAGTCAAATATTCTTGCAATGACACTCTTTGTTACTTTTGCTCATCCATGAGGCAGTGTGGCACAAATTTTGCACAAATCTTCATGCAGAATTGGAAGAATCGTCTCCTTATTCATATCCAACTCATCAGCCATCATTCTGAGGGTCAAACATTGATCTCTTGCTACAATTTCCCAAACTTTTGCAACTCTGTCCTCATTTCAAGAGGTTGATGGATGCTCACTTCTTGGGTTATTGTGAACATGATAACATTATGTTCACACTGACATGGTTTATGCCTGTTTTTGAACTTCTTATACCATTCAACACACTGGTATGACTTAAAATTTCATCACTATAAACTTCTTTTATTTCCCAGCAAATATCAAAATTTGTTATTTGTTTGTTGCTTCATTGCAAAATCATGACACAGAATGTTAAGGCTGCTACCAAAAGTAGTTGTTACTTGCAGCCTTCCAGTTTACTGGATGATCTTTGTACCACCATCTGTTTGGAAAGCTTGAACTACCACATACCACTTCTGTTTATTTTCAAATTTATTGAACATGACTGCAACAGTAGTGGGAATTTCATTACCACACCTAGGCACCACCGTAGCTAGGTGGGAAGGAGCAGCAGTGCGTAGCACACACTTCTTGATTAGACCGGGGTTTGAGTCCATCACCACCAAATACGGAGGAAGCAGAAAGGTCAGGGAATGACCACCTCATATCCCGGAGCAATATGGCCTCCAAACGAAATCATTACCACACCACCTCATACTGTAATGTGTATATATTATTTCATGTATTTTAAGGCCTGTATGGTCTGTTTGAATTAAACTAATCAAAACTTTTGTAACTTTGTAAATTTTGTAATTGAAGTTTAACATTGACAAATGTAAAGTACTACATATGGGAAGCAGTAACCCCAGAGTAATGTATCAACTCTGTGGTACTACACTGACAGTGGTAGAGAACAAAAAGGACCTGGGGGTAATTGTGCAGGCAGATATGAAGTTTTCTGAGCAGTGCAGACGGCCTGCAAGAGTAGCTCATGCCGTCTTGTCAATGATATACAGGAATTTTTTTAGCAGGGATAAGGAGGTGATTATCCCCTTGTATAAGGCAATGGTCAGGCCACACCTTGAGTACTGTATACAGATCTGGGGGTCTCATTTTAAGAAGGATGTAGATATGTTGGAACGAGTACAGAGAAGGGCAACAAGATTATTGAATGGAACGAAGGGTTGCTCTTATGAAGAAAGGCTTAAGTTTTGCAGATTACAGTGTCTGGAGACTAGGCACCTGCGAGGTGATCTGATTGAGGTGTATAAAGCCTTGAATGGTTTGAGCTTGCTCAATGCTGATGGGATTCTTCCTCTTGTTCAGAATAATCACCTGAGAGGGCATAAATTCAAATTGAGGAAACACAATTGTAGGATAGATGTGCGGAAGTTTGCCTTTAGCCAGCGGATAGTTGGTTGGTGGAACAGACTTCCATATTTTGTAGTGGAAGTTGATAGCCTAAATAAATTTAAGGTTGAGCTGGACAGGTATTTGGAAAGAACAGAGGGGTGAAATAGGAGCGTTTTTTTTTGTTTTTTTTTTTTTTTTGGCTGATGCTGCATACGCTTGCTTTCTTGCATCATATGCCTCTACTAATGCTAACTTGATATTTTTATCATATATATGATGGTTATTTTTTAAATAATTTAAATGAAAACATTGGCTCATGTTCCGAATGGTATTATTAAGAATTAATGCTTTATCACCATTTACATGTAAACATTGTGAAGGAAATCCCCACCACCAGCTTTTTTTCAATTTTAATGTTTAGTAATTCTGTTACACCTGCTTTGAGTATTAGTCAGTCGTAAACCCAAGTTTTTACCTTCTTATCTTATTGCTCCAAAGTATGTGTTACCTCTTGTAAGAATTTCATATTTTATTAAGCAATGCAGTAATTTTATTTTAAATAGTCATGCTGCTTTGCCACTTTATTTCAGAGTTTTCCATAACTAAATTTTTGGATCATTATTTATTGATCTTAATTCAGTTAAAGTTAACATTTAGTATCCAAAAAGAATGCTGCTTTTTGATTTTTTTTTTTTTTTATTATTATTATTTTTTTTTTTACAGTATACTTTCTGACTGTGCCAAAAGCACATGTGAATGTCTTAGAAAACAATAAAAAAAAAGATGAATAAATAATGATATTAAATTAGCAACTTTATTTCTTTGAGAAATATTAAACCTAATTTAACAGCTGATAATTAAAAAGCCATTAGAAGAACTATTTTACATTATAAAATAGTTCTGTATATTTGAATATAATAAATAATAATATAATAAATATTTGAATATAGTATAATAAAAACTACCTTATTATTAATTAAGCAGTTTTTATTTTTCTTTTGTAAATTGGCATTGCTTTTAGAAGCTTGTGAAAAGTTAACTTGTTCATTGCCACCTAAATATGAGAAAACTCATTCAATGTTCTGTAATTTTCAGGACATTGGGGGGGGGGAATCAACATTCTGATGTTCCCCGCATTCTGAAAATTTGTACGTAATGGATGAAATTTAAAAGTTTAGAATTCATTGCTAAAAGTAAACACTTACTTTTGTGCTGAGCTATAAATCAGAACAAATCTTAAAATTTTATAAAAAGTTTATTCATATATATAAACTAACATGAGCACAAGCAAAAAACAAATACAACTGTGTGCCAAATCTATAAACAAATGCCAAGCATTACTGAAAAGTGTTCAATCAGTGTACCAATATTGAGTAATTGTTAATTTCATGCGCCTTTATGTTTATGACACTTGTTGGTTGATCGCTTAAGAATGACCACTTCTATGTGTTCCGACACAATGCTTGGGTGCATTGTGAATGCAGATATGCATTGAGGCAGTGAACATGCTTATGGCTACTCTATATCACTCATAGGTTGATATTACTGTCGTTTTAATAAACAATCATCAGTCATTTAATTCTTACATCTCCTTATCCTTATCATTTCTGCTTTTGTTACAAATAAAGTTATAAATCAGGGGATTGGCAAGTTCATCCTGGTATGTGGGAACCTCAGGTGCCAGGTTCACTCTGGTGGTAAAAATGGTGTACACAGAATGGGTGGGAGTTTTTAAGGTGTATTTTGGGATCTTCACTTTGAAAATGAATTGGAACTTCATGGAATATGGATTTTTGCATCATTGCATTGTTGGTACAGTTGATTGAAATAATCCCTGGTGCTACATATGGCACCAGAGATGATCTCATTGAAGAGGTTATTGATGTATACTATAAATGCTATGATTAATTAGCATTTAATAACAAAAATATTCCTTTGAGGCCGTGGTATGAATTTCTCTTGAGCATCTAGACAGACAAAATTAATATTCTGTAATTTTGTGCTCTCTCTCTCTCTCGAATTGTGGTAACAGGATCTAGTGAATATTTGAAGGAGAAATTTGCAGCTCTAGAAAGGGAATTTTATAATATATTTTGGAGTCATTATGGTGTGGCCTTTTCTGAAATAAACTGAAGCATGTTAGGTCAAAAAGTTTGCTGTATTAGGTGTACATGTAGATTAAATTTTTGGACTGGGATAATTTTTGTTTCCATTTGCAAATAAAATGATAGGAAAAATGTGATGTCTAATTGGCTGTTGAAGAAAAGCACTGAAGCAACTAGATGAGGTGCTGGTATATTGTGCTAATTTGCTGTAATGTGGAAGGGAAAGCCCAATTTTCTGGGAAAAAAGAACTGTTCATCTATCTGAGACTTTTTCAAGATAAGCGATGAAGCCTGGAGAAGAATTACATAATAGAGGTATTGATTTGTGAATTAGAAAGAAAGTGTTCTTGTGTCAATGAATGATTTGTTCTCATGAGTGATTTCTTTGCTTATGTATTTGCATTCTATTTCATTTTTTGTTATTTGGTAATGTTCTGATCATGCCTTTGTAATGTTCTGATCATCAATCTTAAAGATTGCTCCAGCATGAAGTTTGAGGTAGGAAAGAAATATAGTCACAGATTACAGTTTATTTGCTCTATCATGCAAAATCAACTTTTGCTTGAATTAGTTATGTGTTTTTGGTTTGAAATATAATTACTTGATTAAAACCTTGAATGCAAAGTGGCATTATAATTCTGTTATCTGTATGTATTTTTGAAGAACTTGTGAAGTACTTTCTGTATGCCTTACTGTTCATCCTTTGATTTTCTTTGGTGTCAGCTGCCTTAAGAAACTAGATTAAGTTACGTGATTACTGTTTGGTTAACTTAATCCAATTTCTCTCCAGTTTTTCTTTGTTTTTTTACAAATTCAGTTTGTATTTGCACATTGAGATACTCATGAAGTGCCTGTAATGTATATCAAACTTTTGGCACTGCAACCTATGCAGTCATACTCTAGTTCTTTTCTGTAAACACTAGAAGTGTTTTTTTTTTTTTTTTTAACTTAGAAATTTCTTATTCCACCTGTTTATAGTTAGGGAGGATAGCATTAATCTGCATAATGAGTGATTCTGTTGATGAACAATACACAGATTTTTAATTGCACTTTACATATACCTTTCAACAGGAAGTACAGAGTGTAGCATTGTTCTGCATATGCAGCCATGCAAGGTGGCATGACATGGCAACATATGAACCATTCATCCATGGGTTTCTTTTCTCAGAAGGGATCAAGTATACTGTCTACATGAAATAGCTTTGGATTGTAAATTAAGGTTGCACAAATGTTCTTATGCAATTTAAATATATGCACTATTTGTTTTAAGTCTTATAGTGCCAAGATTGTTTCCTGGAATTTTTTAAATGTAGTAGTGTTTAATAAAGTTTAAATACCATTGCTTTCATTACAATTTTTGCTTTCTTGCTCAAAATTTGAACTACTATCAGACTTTTGAATACAATAACATGGATAGAAGCATAAAATAAAATGTCTCCTCATGAAATTTTTTTTTTTTAGATTTTTTCCACCTTATATATAGTTCTGTAGGTTTACAAGGCCATAAGTTCAAGATAGTGACTTTAGTTTTGTTGTTATAGATATTAACAAAATTAAGAGAGCTGTCACTTTGAAAGATATCTTGATTTGTATTAATCCTTTTCCCAAACTGGGAACATTAGAGCTAGGAAACATTGGCATTAAAAAATAGTTTTTTTTTAATTTTTTTCCTTTTTTTGTGGCAAAAGCTTTTAGGTTTCAGAGCATCATATAATGGAAGACTTAAAAGGTTTTGGACCCTTTTGGTAAGGAGAGGATTACGCTATAACTGAAAAATTTGTAGTCATCATATTTTTTCTGATTATTCTATAGAAGGTAGCAATTATTAGATTTCATTCAGTTTGAGGTTTACTTTTGATTTTTTTTTATTTTTGAGTTATTTTTTATTTTATGTTTTCATTATTCTGATTATTTTGATTCTGTTTATTCTACAGAGGCAGCACTTATTATATTTCATTCAGTTTGGAATTTAGTTTTTTCTCCTTTTCTCTCTCTCTCTCTCTCTCTCTCTCTTTCTTTCCCTCTCCCGAATTAACTTTAATGTTGCACTCTACGTTATGAATGATTAAAATTATTATTTAATATGTACTTTATTATTTGGATTATATACTGCATGTCGAAAAGTAAATTTAGATTGTTCTTTGCAGTTACAGTAAGGAAAGAGTCAAAAATAAACATTGTTAGTTGACATTAAAGCATAAAACTGCAAGCTTTTTATTTTGCAGTAAAAAATCATTTTAGTTGATATGCTACTCCTTGTAATGATAAAGGGCTATTGATATGTCCACATTTTTCCTTATTTTTTTAAACTAATGTTATTGCATTGAATATTCTCTATGTAGGATGCTTTGTATCCAAGAAGAACTCAATCAGCTTAGTTTAGAACTTCAGAATTCTAGTTCTCCAGCTATTAACACAAAAATTATTAGCAATCCTCCTGTCAGAACTCCCAGCAACCAGAGTTTAACAACCATAATTGATCCTGCACAACCACATCCTAAAGGCATAGAAATTGGATTTCGAGATGGAAGTCAGCGCTCTACTGGTTGGTTTGATGGTCTTCTTGGATGCCTTAGACCTGTTTGGAGTATTCTAGGCAAAGCAGCTACCAATGAATTAAAAGGAAAAGGTGAGGCCTATTTTTCTCTTTGAATTATTCTTATTGTGTTTTTTTTCTTTATAGTCATGTTTCATGAGACTGTGGTCTGAAAAATTTTGATTGTGAATAGTAAAAAATGGATAGTGTTTTACAAACTGATTAGGAATTTTCCATATATACTTTTTTTTCCCCTTTGCATTTTTCATAAAAACGCTTTGAATGCAACATGGTATCAGAACAATTTAACCAGGTATATTGGATGTTCAGCATTTGCAATTGCAATATTTGTTGATGATTTTGTCTAATGAAGGTGAATAATTGCATATTGTATAGGCATTTAATATTGGCCAGTCATTGGTCTTTGCCTTTAATATGTATTTTTTCCTAATTATCTGTAAATTTTGTTTAATTATTTATAAATTAAAAAAGTAAATACCACATTAATCAGATTGTTTGTTTGTTTTGGGATTTATTAGGCACATCGGCATCTGTAGCCATAGTGCGCTACATTAATCAGAAGTAGGTGGAAGAAAAAAAAGTACATTCTCATAAATATAAAGATTGTTTTTGTTATTTGGTTTTTAGGAGCATTAGCAACTAAGGCCATATTGCTCCGGGAATATGCGGTGGTAATTCCCTGACCTTTCCACATCCTCCATATTTGGTGGTGACGGGCTCGAACCCCGGTCTAATCAAGGAGCGTGTGCTACGCACTACTGCTCCTTTCCACCTAACTACGGAGGTGCCCTAAATAAATAAATAAATATAAAGAGGCTGCAATTAACTACAAAGTCATTTACCAATCATGCTGCCCTCTTGAAAGCTAATTATTAAATATTTAGCTACTTGAACACAAATGATGTACTAATCGGGGCTCAACCAATTTTAGTAATCACTTTGGAATCAGATTTCAAATTGACTCCTCCATTTTTTAAATATGTTGATTTTTCTCCCATTACTTAGCTGCTCAATTGGTACCATTAATGTCTTTTTTCAATGTATTAATAATTTCAGTTTTGTCATTCATGTTCACATTTCATCACATTTTTGCTGGGGGAAATGGGACTTATTTTTTTTTATAATTGTTATTTTATATTGTACTTAATACGTAGTCTTATAGTTCTAATTACGCTGGTTATTTTTATTTATATAAACAGTTTTTGTAGATATACGTAATACTTTATAAAACCGTTATTTCATTCGAATCTTGCAGGCATTGTTTTTGTATATAGTGATAGGGAATTCAAATTTTTAATTGAGGTAGCTAGGTAGCTCTAACGTATAATTATAGAAACAGTAATACGCTTCACTATTTCTATTAGATAGCGTAGTATTGACATTTAATTTATTGATCTTATTAATTTAAAATATCATGCCCCAAACTAGAGCAGCAAAGCAATGGGCACAAAGTGGCAGGAGTGCTGTGACTCGGGGGAGAACTGAGGGGGGCGATTCTCCAACGCATCACAGCCTAAAAAAATGTGCAACTTGTGAAATGTTTGCCGAACTATCTGGAACGGAACATGATATTGCCATGGGGGATGTCTTTGTGTGTGTGCGATGTAAGGAGTGTAAGGAAATCAGGAGACAACTCAGCATTGTTATGGGCCTATATGAGAGTTTGAAGGACAGGGTGGATGCCCTCGAAAGATCTAAATTGAGGGGTCCATCAGGCTCTCAGCTGCCCACATCAACGCCAGAGCTTGCACTTGGTCATCACGCAACACAGCGGCAACCCCCAAGGCAGAATGCGCTGGTCCCACAGAAACTAGTAGTTGTTGGTGACTCTATTGTCAGGGAAACGGGAAACATGCTTTGTAAAAAGGATAGGTGGAACAGGACCAGGGTATGTCTGCCAGGGGCAAAGGTTGATGACGTTGTAGAGCAGATATCATCTTTTAGGGGCACAAAAGGTGATATAGTTGTACACGTTGGCACTAATGATATTAAGAGTAGGAGACCGGCAGAATTACTTAACAAGTACAGGTAACTGATGAAAAAAAGCCGTGAATTAGGGTTGAATTTGAAAGTGTCTGCAATTCTGCCCAGACACGATAGGAGGGAGTATATGATGAGAGCCTTGTCGATCAATTCGGCCCTGGAAAGATTGTGCAAGGCTCAAGGGGTATAATTTTTTTCAGCCTGGACTGTACTTGTTAACAGGAGAGACTGCTTCTACAGGGATGGGATACACTTAAATAGAAAGGGTACAAGAATATTTGCTGATGCTATCGAGGCAGTGTTAGGTGGGTCGGAAAACTGATAGCTTGGGGGGATACAAGGACTAATAGTTTAACAGTAGCTGTAGGCAGAGGTGAAGGTGATTCTTGCACAACTTCTATTAGAATAAGTAGCGACCTGGAGCGAGGGGTGTTGGGGGTTTCAGGGACGGATGGCAGTCATCGTGAAACAGGTGGGTATATGGGATGTGTTAGAGTAACTAAGAATAAGAATAGGTGCATGTATACTTGCATGTATACCAATGCTAGAAGTATAGTAAATAAATTTGATGAATTTGAAGTGTTGGTCAAGACATCAAAGGTGGATATTGTTGGGATATCAGAGACGTGGTGTCACACAGATATAAGGAATGCCGAACTGGAATTTGTGGAGTACAATGTGTACAGAAAGGATAGACAGGATAGGAAGGGAGGAGGTGTTATGCTGTTAATAAAGAAAAACATAAAATCAAAAGAAGTGCATCCAGTTGATATAGATGAACAGTGCACTGTTGAGTCAGTTTGGTGTGACATAAGCACTGCAAAAGCAAAAATAAGAGTAGGAGTGTGTTATAGGCCTAATGAGTACAATGAACAATTGTACAGAGAAATAGAGTGGGCTAGTAAATCGGAATGTCTTATAATGGGGGATTTTAACTTCCCAGATATTGACTGGAACTTGTGGCTTGGGCACTCACACACTAGTCAGACTTTTGTGGATTTATTGGATGATTGTTTTCTGTAGCAGCATGTTCGAGAGGCAACCAGAGAAAGTAATACTCTTGATCTGGTTATCAGCAGTGATCATTCATGTATTAGGAATTTGCAGATAAAAGAACCACTAGGTGGCAGTGATCACATTGTACTGACGTGGGATTTACTTAAAGATTTAATTACCATCAGGGGTAAAGGAAAGGGTTTTTGCTTCCGTAAAGGCGAGTACAGTGGTCTCCAACAGTTTTTAAATTCTGTACAGTGGGATCAACTGATGATGTTACCAACAGTAAATTCTAAGTGGGAAGCATTCAAGGAATTAATCGTGGAAGCTACTAAAAGTCTCATACCTATTAAGAAATATTGTTCAAGGTTTAGGCCTAAATGGTTGTCAAATGAACTAATGAGACTCGTAACAGAGAAGAAAAATGCATGGGATGCATATAAATTATCAAGCGACTCAGAAGCCTATGGCAGATATAAGTTAATCTGTACTCAGGTCACAAAGGAGGTTCGGCAGGCGAAGGCAGATTACGAGAAATCCTTGGCAAAAGATGCTAAGAAAAACAGCAAGGATTTCTTTACTTATATAAACTCTAAAAGGAAGGGGATGAATCTGATTGGTCCACTTGACATCGATGGTTCGACTGTTGATGATCCTGCTCAGATAGCAAACAAACTGAATGAGTATTTTGCATCTACATTCACACGTGAGGAATTATTAAGGTTTGAAAATGGCAGAAGGTTATTAAATTGTAGCAAGATACTTAATGATTTTGTAATAACTGAGAGCAAAGTGGAAGAGAAATTGTTGAAGTTAAACGTAAGAAAAGCACCTGGAGTGGATGGGATCTATCCAGTTAAATTAAAGGAGGCGGCAAAGCAACTAAGCAAACCCTTAGCCATAATTATGAGAGCATCCTTGGACTCGGGAGGTTCCCACGGACTGGAGATGTGCAAATGTATCCCCAATTCACAAAGGGGGATCGAAGGGTGACACGAGTAATTACAGACCAGTTAGTTTAACTTCTGTTCCGGGTAAAATAATGGAGTCGCTGGTTAAAGATGCATTGCAGGATCATCTAGACAAGACTGCAGCAATAATTCAGATACAGCATGGGTTTGTTAAGGGAAAGTCTTGTCTGACAAATTTGATAGGATATTATGATGTGGTTAGAAAGGAACTGGATGCAAAAAATAATTTTGATATCATATATTTGGATTTCAGGAAAGCTTTTGACACTGTTGCGCATGGAAGACTTATTGTACAAATTGGAGCAGAATGGTATTAAGGGTAAGTTGCTACAATGGATAAAAGGATGGTTAAGTGCGAGAAGATAGAGGGTGGTAATCAATGGGTGCTGCTCTCTTCTTGGATTTTATTAATAATGGGAGTGCTATGGCTTGGGGGGAGAACTGATGTGCCGTCCTATGAATTACAAAACATGCTGCTTGTGTGATGTATGCAGATCTCTCTGGAAATGAACATACTGCAGCTAAGGGGATGTGTTTTTGCATGTTCAGCATAGAGAGTGACGAAATTAGGTGAGAATTTGGCATTCTGATGGATGTCTATGAGTGCTTGAATAATAGGGTGGATGCCCTCAAAGGAATTAAAATGGGGGGAGCTCCATCAAGCTCTCAGCTGCCCAACTCAATTTCAGAGTTTACACTTGGGCATCAGGCAACACAGTGACATTCCCCAAGGCAAAATGCACTAGTCCCACAGGAGGTAGTTATTGTCAGGGAAATATATTATGCAAAAAGGATAGGGAGAATAGGACCAGGGCATGTCTGCCAGGGACAAAAGTAGATGACGTTGTACAGCGGATATCATCTTTTAAGGGCACTAAAGATGGTATTGTTGTACACGTTGGCACTAATGATATTAAGAATAGGCGATCTGAGGACTTAGTATTAGTAGTGGTAAATGATGCAAGAAACCAAGCTTATACTGCATCAGCCAAAACAAAAAAAAAAGTGCCACCAGGTATGTAATCCAGCAGGTGTTGAAAACATCTGTGGATCGTGACACCATGATTGTTGTAATAAATAAAAATACACATTTTTTTAAACAGTTGTTTATTCATTAGGCTGGATTGCAGCAACAGAAATTATTAATCTACAGTAACTAAAATAGGTTCTAATACCTCTCGTGTTTGGCATTTTCATAAAAAAAATAAATAAAGCTTTTGTTTTCTGTAATGATGTAACTAGCACTAATCTGTGTCTTATATTATATTCTTTTATAAATTGTTTAAGATGTGCACCTGGACTTCCTCTCTGTTGACATTCGATTCATTTTAAATAATCTATAATATAATATTCTCCAAAGAGATTATAATTTCTTGTGTATTATGGTTAAACGATTAGGTGAATTGTTAATCCATAATAATATATGTGCATGTGGACTTACTCTGTGTTGAAATTTGATTCGTTTGGAGAATATTATATCCTGCATCTTGTTTTCCAAGCTGCTGCTGCCCATTCCAATAGAAGCAGTGCAAGAATCACTTTCACCTCTGCCAGAAGCTACTGTTAATCTATTAGTCCTACTACATTATCCCCCCAAGCTAGCAGTTTTCCCGACCCACCTAACACTGCCATTGTTAGGTGCCAGTGGTTATTCTTACCACTCAAAAATAACCACATATATGCATCATGGCACATCACTTCGGTGCCATTTGATGTGTCAGTGGCAGCAAAAATGTTTAGGCTTTAAAAAGTGTGTAATTAGGCAAACATTTTTAGCTTTGTAAATTAAAAATTTATATTAAACCAAATTAAGGCATTTGTTTCATAAAACCATTTAAATTTTTATAGTATATTCCCAATATTTGAGTCTCTTTATAAATGCAACTCACTGAGCAGCATATAGATAAGTGTTTTATATCAGACCACAGGTGTTACTAAAATATTTGGCACTTATGACTAAATATCAGAAATTCACTTTTGATTTTCATAAATTTTTATTAAATTATTATTTAATAAATAAATTAATTTAAGTAACTAATAATTATAACAAAATATTAATTCATAATGCAATTAATATTATTTTAATATATTTTATTTGAAATTAATATTATATTAAAGTATTAAATATCAATTTAATAATATTTTAATCAACTGATTACTATATTAATTTTGTGGATAATAAGATGCACTTTTTTTTTTCTTGGAAAACATTTCCTAAAATTCCCCTGCATCTTTTGGTCTGAAATTTACTAGATGCATTCAGTGATGTCTTTATCTCTAGCCATGGGTAGAGAAAGCATAGTCAAGATGCCCAGGTAGCCCTCTAAAAAAAGCCCGTTCATTTATCGTATTAAAGTATTTATTTGTGAGAAGTGGACTACATTGTTTCAGGCATCAAATCATGATTTGACATCAACAAGGTGAATGAAATGACCAACCATTTTTCAGATGTGCAAATGGATGAAAAGTTAGTGACAGTTAGTGAAACATGAAACAGTTATGAAATCTTTCAAGAAATGTAGAATAAGCAATGTCCTTGATAGCAATGAAAGTGATGTAGTCCTTGAATGAAGAGAAAGCTCAGACTATAACATCAGTATTGATGAGTTTGATATTAATGGCAACACGTTATTGCCATTTTACTCTGAGTAAAATCTATGTTTGACACTGACATTTTGTTTAGTTAACATTTGTGATTTTGTGTTTCAAATATACATACAATAAAATATATTTTTTCCCAAAATTTTCTTTCCGAAACATGGATGCATCATTTGATACATTGTATCATCTGAAAAATATGATAAATAAAGTATCAATCTTGCCTTACAGTATGAGGAAGTGAGGCCTTTGTGCTTCCTCAGTAAAAAAAAAAAAAAATTAATCAGTTAAAATAATTTATTTCCAATTAAAATATTAAAAAAAAATTCAAATTCAAACTGGTCTTTGAATTTCTTTGTTGAAATTGGTCTTAATTTCCCATGGAGTTAGTGACGAGCCCAGATAGGGGCTAAATGGGCAATAGCTCCCCAAGGTAAAAATAATGTGGATTTTTTTTTTACTGCTATGCAGTTGTCGATTAAAGCAAAATTCATTCTGTATTTCTGTTCCCTTAATTTGCATTTATGTTTTCTAGTTAAAGAAGCTTGGGGGGGATACATGGACTAATAGATTAACAGTAGCTTCTGGCAGAGGTGAAAGTGATTCTTGCACTGCTTCTATTGGAATAAGCAGCAGCCTGGAAAACAAGGTGGAGGGGATTTCAGAGACTGCTGTGAGGCATTGCGGAACAAGTAAATACATGGACTGTGTTAGGGTAGCTAAGAATAGGAACAGGTGCATGTATACTTGCGTGTACTCAATGCTAGGAGTTCGATAAATAAATTTGATGAATTTGAGGTGTTAGTCAAAACATCAAAGGCGGATATTGTTGGGATATCAGAGACATGGTGTCACACAGATATAAGGAATGCAGAATTTGAGGAGTACAATGTGTACAGGAAGGATAGACAGGATAGGAAGGGAGGAGGGGTTATGCTGTTAGTTAAGAAACACATAAAAACCAAGTGAAGCCAGTCGACATCGCTGGACAGTTCAGTGTTGAGTCAGTTTGGTGTGACATAAGCATTGGGAGATCAAAATTGAGAGTAGGAGTGTGCTATAGGCCTAATGACTCTGATGAGTATAATAAGGAACTGTACAGGGAAATAGAGTGGGCCAGTAAATCAGAGAGTCTTATAATGGGAGATTTTAATTTCCCAGATATTGACTGGAATTTGGGGGCTGGTTACTCACACACTAGCAGGGCTTTTGTGGATTTATTGGATGATTGTTTTCTACATCAGCATGTTCGGGAGGCAACTAGAGGGAGTAATACTCTTGATCTGATTCTCAGTAGTGATTCTTCATGCATTAAGAATCTGCAGATAAAGGAACTACTAGGTGGTAGTGATCACAGTGTGCTGAAGTGGGATTTACTCAAAGAGGTAACTACCATCAGGGGTAAAGGAAAGGGTTTCTGCTTCCATAAAGGTGACTACGGTGGTCTGAGATAGTATTTAAATTCTATTTGGTGGGACCAACTGATGATGTTACCAACAGCAAATTCAAAATGGGAAGCATTCAAAGAATTAATCTTGGAAGCTACTAGGCTTTTCATACTAAGAAATATTGTTCAAGGTTTAGGCCTAATTGGATGTCAGGTGAACTAATGAGACATGTGGCAGAGAAGAAAAATTCATGCGATACATATAAATTAACACGTGACACAAAAGCCTATGATAGATATAAGCTAGTCTGTAACCAAGTCACAAAGGAGGTTAGGCAAGCAAAGGCAGATTTCGAGAGATTTTTGGCAAAGGATGCAAAGAAAAACAGCAAAGAGTTCTTTATTTATGTAAGCTCTAGAAGGAAGGGTTTGAATCAGATTGGTCCACTTGATATTGATGGTTCAACTGTTGATGATTCTGCTCAGGTTGCTAACAAACTAAATAGGTATTTTGTATCTACATTTCACATTAGGAGTTATTCAGGGAGAGGAATGCCAGAGATGAATTAAACTCTGGCAGTGAGCTAGATGATTTTGTAATAACAGAGAAAAGTAGAGGAGAAATTGTTGAAGATAAACATAAGAAAGGCACCTGGAGTGGATGGGATCTATTCAGTTATATTAAAGGAGGCAGCAAGGGAAGTAAGAAAATCCTTAGCCATAATTATGAGAGCTTCCTTGGACTCAAGGATGGTACCCATGGACTGGACATGTACAAATGTGTCCTAAATTCACAAAGGAGGATCAAAGGGCGACAACAAGTAATTACAGACCTGTTAGTTTAACTTTTGTTCCAGGGAAATTAATGGAGGCACTGATTAAAGAAGCACTGCAGGATCATCTAGACAAGACTTCAGTTATATCTCAGACACAGGATGGGTTTGATAAGGAGAAGTCTTGTCTGACCAATTTGATTGGATACTATGATGTGGTCACAAAGGAACTGGATGTAAAGAATAATTTTGATATCATATGTTTGGATCTTAGAAAGGCTTTTGATACTGTTGCACATGGAAGACTGCTGCACAAATTGGAGCAATGTGGCATTGGACGCAAATTGCTGCTATCGATAAAGGGATGGTTGAGTGGGAGAAGACAGAGAGTGGTAATCAATGGACACTGCTCTTCGTGGACTAATGTTATTAGTGAAGTTCCCCTGGGTTCAGTGTTAGGTCCATTATTGTTTTCTGTATTTATAAATGATATTGAAGGTGGTATATCAAGCTTAATGTCCAAGTTTGCAGACAATATGAAGGTTGGCAGGGTTGTTAAGGACACTAATGACAGTATGCTGCTGCTGCTGCAACAGGATCTAGAAAAGTTGAGCAGATGGGCTGAGAGGTGGCAACTGAAGTTTAACATTGACAAATGTAAATTACTGCATATGGGAAGCAGTAACACCCTAGTAATGTATCAACTCTGTTTTACTACACTGACAGTGGTAGAGAAGGAAAAGGACCTGGGGGTAATTGTGTAGGCAGATATGAAGTTTTCTGAGCAGTGCAGAAGGTTTACAAGAGTAGCTCATGGTGTCTTGTCAATGATATACAGGAATTTTTCTAGCAAGGATAAGGAGGTGATTATCCCCTTGTATAAGGCAATGGTCAGGCCACACCTTGAGTACTCTATACAGGTCCGGAGGAATCATTTTAAGAAGGATGTAGAGCTGCTGGAACGAGTACAGGGAAGGGCAGTAAGATTATGAAGAAAGGATTAAGTTTTGCAAATTACAGTGTCTGGAGACTAGGCACCTGCGAGGTGATCTGATTGAGGTGTATAAAGTGTTGAATGGTTTGAGCATGCTCAATGCTGATGGGATTCTTCCTCTTGCTCAGAATAATCGCCTGAGAGGACATAAATTCAAATTGAGGAAAGACAGATGTAGAATAGATGTGCAGAAATTTGCCTTTAGCCAGCGGGTGGTTAATTGCTGGAACAGACTTCCATCTGTCGTGGAAGTTGATAGGTTAAATAAATTTACGGACGAATTGGAGAAACATTTAGAGGGAATTGTTTTGTAATTTTTTTTTTTTTTGCTGATGCTGCATAAGCTCATACACTTGCTTTCTTGCATCTACTACTACTACTACAACATCATTTAGGCACCCGTTTTACCAATCTAATCAGACATATGTCCCTGCTTTAGAACTTTTCATGAGGTCTGTCTTTTTTACAAGTGGCTTTCATTCTAGGATATGGTATTCTAAGTCTCATAATTGGCCCATATAGTGACATTATAACTGCCCTATCTCTACAGCAATTGTTCTGTAAATCCTTGAAAGGTCACAATGGGCCCTTCTTTCCACATGTCTGTAGAGAAGAAGTTCATTTCTACCTACATCACAACTCCAAGATCATTTTCTTCCTTTGCTATATTTAATTCAACCTTGCATTTTGCAACATTAAAACATAGTTTCCATATATCTGACCATTGCTACTGCCTATCCAAGCAGTGCTCTTTCATTCTGAAGGGGCACTGCTCAATGCTGGTCATTGAGTTTTCTCCCAGTCTTGCGCAATCTGAAAATTATGACATTGCACCTTCATCACTACCATTATCAGTGTACTCATCCAGTTCATCAGCTGGGTTATCAATGACTAATTTGCTTTTTTCTTTTTTTTGTTTATGTATATTTAAAACTTTCCTCATCCCTTTTCTTTGTTCTCTTAGCCAGTAATTTCTGATAGTCAGCCTTGCCAGACTAACCATTCCTAGGGTGCAATTACAGATCAATTTATAATGGTTATATGCTTCAGAGCTTCTCATTAATCTGTAATACTCATGTGCTTTTTTTAACTATTCATATCGTTATTCATCCAACTTAACATTCTCCTGCCATATTTTTTTAATAATGTAAGTTATATGCATATGTTGCTTCCATGACAATGGCTTTCAAGTTATTTAATAATTTTCCTGTGTTCCTTCCACATGCTGTCTTCTCATATAGCATCTTATATTATTATATTTCCCTTTCTTGAAATTGATACTCCTGCTCTTACTTTTAAATGCCAAAACTGCAGTCATCATCATCATCATCCTTCTTAGCACTCCGATCTCTCCTGCTAAGGGTTTCTGTATTTCAACTCTGTAACACTCACTGAATCACGAGTATTGATCAGATCCAGAATTTCCTTGATTTCAGTACTTAAAAGGCTAATATTTAAATAACAATCATCTAGTTAATTTAAAAATTTTGTCCTCATGGTAAGTTTCATCTCCCATTTGTTCCAATCAGTAATGGGTAGATTGAAACCTAATTTAACAATGAATTTACACTTGCTTAAACTTTATAATTGTATTATTAATAAAAGTAATAATTATTAATTATATTAAACAGCCTTTAGCTTTTATAATAATTTATTTAGATAATAGCAATCATAGTAATTAAAGTGAGGTGAAAACTAACAATTCTAGTAATTAAAGTGAGATGAAAATTAGCAGTTCTATTTTTTAAAGTGAATTGTAAATTCAGTTATTCTGCATCTTGTCTTAACTCTATTTGGTGCCCATGATGAATTGCACCTATGACTGGTGACACATTTGTTATACTGTTACTATGCCTCTGTATCTGACAGAGGCATAGCAACAGTAAGACTCTGTATCTTTAAAATGCTGGTCAGATATGAGCATTCATGTAATCTGATATTTAGGACTCCACATATTTTTTGATTCATGTTTGACCTACCCAAGAGATACGAATTCTTCCTCATAAACAGTCTATGTATAAAGGTTTTCCCCTTTATTTATCAACCTTTTTTTATTGAACAGTCACATTTTACTTACTTCTAGTTTGCTTTCATTCTGAAAATAATCCAGGAGAGAGTAATTTTTAGTTTAGACAAGCAATTGTGTTTAGTAAAAATTTTTAGGGCAGTCTTATATCATATGGCTATACATTTGATTTTTGCTTATTAGGATTCTTTGTAATGCAGTTTATTGTCGCTGTTTAGATGACTGGGAGATTCCTTTTGAAAATATTCAAGATCTTCAGTGGCTAGGAAGTGGAGCTCAAGGTGCTGTTTTTCTTGGAAGACTCAACAATGAGCTAGTTGCTGTGAAAAAAGTGAGAGAAAAATCAGAAACTGATATCAAACATCTAAGGAAACTAAGTCATCCAAATATTGTTCAGTTCAAGTATGTATAAAAGTTTGTTACATATCAGAAAAATTAATTTTGTTGAATTTATTAGTATTAATACACATGAAACAAGAAAGAGAGTTCTTTCTACATCAGCCCAAAAATAAATAATAATAATAATTAAAATGTAGAATATTCATACTATTCCCATTCTTACAAGGCACCAGTTTTGTTTAAACTTAAATAGACTCACTTCTTCCACCTTGCTGGGAGGCAATTTTTTTGGTTGTTTGACGACTCATGGCCCACAGGTGAACTTCATGAGATCCAAAATTCTGTTATTCCCTGAGATTTTATATATGTGACCCCTGGTTCATGTATCACCTACAAGGGAGAAAAGACCTTCTTCATTCATTTCACTTAGTCTCTTCAATACTTTATACACTTCAGTTAGATTTCCCTTTATTTATTTATTTTTTTCCCCTCAAGTTTTCAAACTTTGCAGTCTACACTTCTAAGCTGTTCTTCATATATGTATAATTTTGTACTCGTCACAATCTAGTTGCCCTTCTCTGAACCCTCCAGAAGTTTTTCCTTTTTTTTTTGAGGTGCAGCACCAGACCTGAATATAATATTCCAAATGTGATCTAACTATTGCCTTTTAAAGAACGATAATGATGCCCTTTCTCATACTAGCAAAGGCCTCTTATAAATCTTATACTGGACACCATGTGCCCCATCTATATATAATTTATGAATTTACTAATGTTATTATTTGTTTTTGTTTCTTGGCTTCTAGGCGCCTCTGTAGCCAGGTGGGAAGGAGCAGCAGTGCATAGCACACGCTTCTTGATTAGACCGGGGTTCGAGCCCGTCGCCACCAAATATGGAGGATGCGGAAAGGTCAGGGAATGACCACCGCATATCCCGGAGCAATATGGCCTTAGTTGCTAATGCTCCTAAAAACCAAACAACAACAACTTCTTGGCTTCTTTGATTAAAAATTTACTGACATTATACATGTATAATGTCAGTAAATTCTGTACAAATGTACAGCTATCAGCTCTTTATTTTCTTTTATCTCCTTACTATACTAATCTTTAATCATGGTTCATATATTCAGTAAATGGTTATCAGCAGTTTATATATTGTTTTTAGTTTAGGTATTCATTTTTAAAAATGTAACGATTTGTAAAAAGTAAACAATTGAATAACAGCAATTTTTCTTTCTTCTTCTTTCTTGGTGATTCCTTTCTACTTCTGACTCTCTCTCTCTCTCTCTCTCTCTCTCTCTCTCTCTCTCTCTCTCTCTCTCTCAGGGAATTTTTTTTTTTTTTGGCTGGTGCAGCATAAGCCTCAGGCTTCCTTGCACCATATGGCTAATAATAACAATAAATAAATAATAATAACTTTATGTGAAATTTTTATTAAAAATTGGAAAAGATTTTTTTTTTTTTCTTCTAATTTTTATTAATATATTTTTTGATTTTTTCAAGTCTGTAATCAACATTCCCTGTCCTTGATTTCATTTTTTTTTTTCGCAGTGTAATGATTTTTGTTGATTCTTCTTTCGTTCTTTCTTTTTTTAAATCATGTGGAGATTGTCCTTTTTTTCCTAAAATTAAATTAATCTTTGACTTTGTTTGTTGTTTAATTATAGTAAATTATAAATATGGTAATTTGATACAAATTAAGGCCTAAAGATGGAATGGATGATATTTCTCGGTCCACTCAGTATGCTTATATTTGTTAGTGGGGAATGAAGTTGAGGTCTTGTTTTTTTTTCTCCTTGAAATCAGAGAAGAGTTGAAGCAACATTGGGATGGGATCTATCCAGTTATATTAAAGGAGGCAGCAAAGGAAGTAAGCAACCCCTTAGCCATGATTATGAGAGCTTCCTTGGACTCAGGGGAGGTACCCACAGACTGGAAATGTGCAAATGTGACCCCAATTCACAAAGGAGGATCAAAGGCTGACACAAGTAATTATAGACCTGTGAGCTTAACTTCTGTTCCAGGAAAATTAATGGAGGCACTGGTTAAAGAAGCACTGCAGGATCATTTAGACAAGACTTCAGTTATAGCTCAGACACAGCATGGTTTTGTTAAGGGGAAGTCTTGCCTGACCAACTTGATTGGATACTATGATGCAGTCACAAAAGAACTGGATGCAGGGAATAACTTTGATATTATATACTTGGATCTTAGAAAGGCTTTCGATACTGTTGCACATGGAAGACTGCTACACAAATTGGAGCAGTGTGACATTGGAGGCAAATTGCTGCTATGGATAAAGGGGTGGTTGAGGGGGAGAAGACAGAGAGTGGTAATCAATGGACACTGCTCATCGTGGACTGATGTTATTAGTGGAGTCCCTCAGGGCTCAGTGTTGGGTCCATTATTGTTTTCTGTATTTATAAATGATATTGATGATGGTATATCGGGCTTAATGTCCAAGTTTGCAGACGATACAAAGGTTGGCAGGGTTGTCAAGGACACTACTGACACTATGCTGCTGCAACAGGATCTGGAAAGGTTGAGGGCTGAGAGGTGGCAAATGAAGTTTAACATTGACAAATGTAAAGTACTACACATAGGAAACAGCAACCCCAGAGCAATGTATCAACTCTGTGGTACTACACTGACAGTGGTAGAGAATGAAAGGGACTTGGGGGTGGTTGTGCAGGCAGATATGAAGTTCTCTGAGCAGTGCAGATGGGCTGCAAGAGTAGCTCATGGAGTATTGTCAATGATATACAGGAATTTTTCCAGCAGGGATAAGGAGGTGATTATTCCATTGTATAAGGTAATGGTCAGGCCACACCTAGAGTACTGTATACAGGTCTGGAGGCCTCATTTCAAGAAGGATGTAGAGCTGCTGGAACGAGTACAGAGAAGGGCAACAAGATTAGTGAATGGAACAAAGGGGTGCTCTTACGAAGAAAGGCTTAAGTTTTGCAAATTACAGTGTCTGGAGACTAGGCACCAGCGAGGTGATCTGATAGAGGTGTATAAAGCCTTGAATGGTTTAAGCATGCTCAATGCTGATGGGATTCTTCCTCTAGCTCAGAAAAATCACCTGAGAGGGCATAAATTCAAATTGAGGAAAGACAGATGTAGGATAGACGTGCGGAAATTTGCCTTTAGCCAGCGGGTGGTTGGTTGGTGGAACAGACTTCCATCCCTTGTGGTGGAGGTTGATAGCCTAAATAAGTTTAAGGCTCAGCTGGACAGGTATTTTGAACGAACAGAGGGGTGAAGTGGAAGTGGGGTTTTTTTTTTTTTGGCTGATGCTGCATAAGCTTGCTTTCTTGCATCAAATGCCTCTACTAATGCTAATGCTAACAATACCTTGATGCAACTGCTGCGCCATGATTGGTTTATTAGAAGAATTTTTGTGTTGGCCGATTGATTGTGAAATTTAGGATAGCTTTTCCTTTAGGATTGCTTCAGTTTTCCCTCTGGAAGGGCCGTTACTAGTCTTCAGCTATGTTGAAATTTTAAAAACTTTAAAAAAGTTGGATATGTTTAATTATATTACAGAATTGTAGTACTCTGAGTACAAGGTATGGTATATGGATAGCCTATGTGATACAGTATATATGAAAAAAAAAAAAAAAAAAAAGAAATAATAATTGCTGAATTTCTGTTGGTCTGATTTTAATGGAATTTAGGAAGGACTAACAAATCATTCTAAAAGAGCAAAATGTAAAATTTTATGAAGAGCCATCCACTGAGTCAATATATTACATGAAGATGGACATACAATCAAATAACAATTTCCAGATTTCTCTTGGTCTAATTTTAATGACATTTGGGATGGGGGGACAAATCTTTCTAATAGAGGCAACTGAAAAATTTTATGAAATCTAAGGGTCAAATTATTACATGTGGATGGATGGACATATGGTGACAACAATAGGCATTTTATGTATTCATGCTAACATGCCTAAAAATGTACACTTCCCTTAAAGACAGATATTGTTCTTGTTCTTTGCAGAAAGATAAAGGCCATTGTTTATAGTTACTTGCACTTTTATTTTTCCCTAACTTGAAATTGATAAATTGTATGCTTGATCAGACCTGGATAGCTCAATTTTTCCAGGTAAAAGACTTGAAAACAGTTTTTTTTTTTTTTTTTTCCAAGGTCATTTACAAACATAATACATTAGCAGAATATGGCAAAAGATGTTGATGCACCATAAAAAACAATATACATCCTTTCTATCAAAAATTGGAGAATTTCAAAAATTTTAAATCAGCAGATATTTTTTTTGCTTTTTTTTCCTCTATACTTGCAATTACTTTAAACTAATATAAGATATATTGACTTGAACTCAGCATATTCTTGTAAAAATTTTTTGTTAATGATACTTGATAGTCATAAATTCTAGGTACATACTTCACTAATAAAACAGTTAAAAAGCTCAGTGGAAATAAAATTTTCATGTAGCTGAACTACTAACTACTGTCTTAAAATCTGCTTAAGAAATTAGGAAAGATGCACTGTTTGGGCTTGATGAATTTTATCTCTGCCATTCCAGTTCTTAGAGATTTTAGGCTGTACCAATGTACACATACAATGAGTGTTCACAATATAGTAAAGAATAACTTATAGTTATTTGTTGTGTTAAAATAATTAGAAAGCTGATATTTTCTCTCAACATATATGTTTTGTTTTCTAGGGGAGTTTGCACTCAAGCTCCATGTTACTGTATAGTGATGGAATATTGCCCGTATGGTCAACTCTATGATCTTCTCAGGAAAGGACATGAGATTCCTCCAGCTACTGTTGTTGAATGGAGCAAACAAATTGCTTCAGGCATTCATTACCTTCACATGCATAAAATTATCCATCGTGACCTTAAATCACCAAAGTATGCTATTCTGATATTTTTAATTTTTAGTATGTTTTCTAAAAGAAAATTTGCATTGCATGCATATGTCGTTAATTACGGCTATTTTATTACTAATTAATTAGATAGTATGAATCAGAGCTGTAATACTCAATATGTTCTACGTTGATAATAATATTAGTAAATTAATAAGAGGAGTTTACCTCAATATAGTACGTAGAACACTTCCGTATGATACCCTCCAGAAATTAAAACGGAAAAAACGTTGTCGATTTTTTCGTTTTTTCCGTTTTAATTTCTGGAGGGTATCATACGGAAGTGTTCTACGTACTATATTGAGGTAAACTCCTCTTATTAATTTACTAATATTACTAATTAATATAAAGGAGGTTTGGAATAAAAGCTCCCTCCCCCCCAAAAAATATCTCAATCTGCCGTTTTAATAGAGATGAGATTGCTTTGTAAATTAAGGATAACTCAATAAAATAAAAAGTTTTGCATTAAATGCAAAATACCTTGAAGCCTGCATATGCCATTCAATTTGCTGCCTAAAAGAAAAACAAAAAAGCTAAGAGGATGATTCTGTTGGTGGTAACCAAAATATGAGTTACTATTTTCTGTAGAAAAGGTTGTGTTGTTAGAGAAAGTTGAGAAAGTATGCTTTGAAAAAGGTAACTTTCTTCATTTTAATTTTTAATTTTATTGTACTGTATAATAATAAAATACTTTTCCATGTGTACTGAATATTATTTTTCTCCTGATGTAGTATTTGTAAGACATGCATCTTATTCTTATGTTAAATATGTTAAATTAAATTAAATTAATCAATGGGGGATACTATCTTGCCTACCATAGAAAGAATGAAGCAATCTAGAAATGAATCAACTTTTATTTAGTATAGTCACCTCTAAGGTTTACTCACTTGATGTGCCATTCCCTCATCTTTTCTAGGGATTTGCTTCCCCAGGAGCCACTGTCTTGTTCCTCTGACCACTCTCTGACTGACTATATGAGAAATACCATTTTAAGTTCTAAAATGTCTCCTTTCAAATGTTTTTTTTAAAGATGGAAACTAGTAGTATTCTGTAGAGGCCATATCTGGAAATAAGGGCAGATGTGACTTTTCATATTCTAAAGCAGCGGTTCCCAAATGGTGGTTCGTGAACCCCTGGGGATTTGCGAAAGTGCTCCCGGGGGTTTAAACTAAAAATTCTATAATGACATCTTCTTAGATTTACATAGGTATATTGTTGTAAACTACACAATATAACTAATAATAAACAATAAAGTAAAATAAAATTAAATAAAAAGTAAAGAATTGCCAAAGAAAGAAAAACCACATCTCCCACAATTCCTTATAATTAGTTTACTATCTTACAGTATTATCATGTTAAATAAATATGTTTTTCATACTAAATTTTTTTTTTTTTTAGTGTGAAATATTTTATAATATTTCACACTAAAACTCAGAAATATTCAGAATACTCAAAAATTCAGAAATATTATACGATTTCAGAGAATATAGGCTTAGTGGTTCGCAAGTCAAAAAAGGTTGGGAACCGCTGTTCTAAAGTATTCATTGTTTTTATGGTTACTGAATTTTTGTTACTCAGCATTGTTATGCAGAAAAAGTTTTCACTGTGAAGTTCCCTACTCTCTTTGGACTTTAGCCATCTAAAGGCCAGTTGGTGGATCATAGCAATAAAAAAAATCTATTAAAATTATATGGGCACAAATTTTCTTATTCCTCTCAAGTATAGTATTCATTTTCAATCTGCATCATTAATTATTTTGTAAGTGAAAAAGTATAGGCATAAAGAAAGTGCACTCCTTTTCCTTTCTTAATTTCGTTATTCGATATCACATATGTTTTCTCTTTGATTTTGCCCACTTTTCTGCCCCGATTATGTTTGGCAGTAGAGAAATTTTTTTCTTTGGAGAGTGCTGTTACTAAAGATATTATCTGTTCTTGTTATCCAGTATAATATTAGAAGCAAGAATAAAATTTTAAAGGGCATCATTTTAAACTATTTCTTCCTCCTTTCCCTTGAAAAACTTGTTGGTGAACAGAATTCACATGTCTGTTGCTGTAACTTTTTTTCATGTGCCACCAAGACATTTTATTGCTCATGAAGTTTTAGTAACAAGGAAGATTAATATTTACTCATAAGAAGCAAAAATAAAAAGCTTTTGCCATCTCCTGAGTAGCTGATGGTGCCCTTCAAAATTTCTTGTGGGGGTGAGAAGACCCTTCATAATTCTACTCTTCAACTGTTGTTTGGTGTCTGGGTCATAATAATGAATCCCTATTTCTATCATGTTCACCATTCAGATGAAATTTCATAAGAATTACCTTGGAACAATTCACTCTCTCCACCTTCTTCTCTGCTTTTAGATTTTGGTACCCATTTCACTGAAGTTTTATTTCATGTTCAGTTCTTTTTTGAACAGTATGGACTCATTCACAAGATATGTTTATGCTGTGTATAACCACAGCATAAACATATTGGCAATTTCTGTGGTTGATGCAGTCATCAGTCATCCAGACCTAGGCTCATCTTTGGTGACTCGGTGACCCCTTTTGAATTCGGTTCTTAATGATACTGGGTAATCACCATATGTTTCCATCATATCTTGGTAGATTTGCTCCCCAGACAATACTTAAAAAAATCGACATTGGCTCTATGGTACTAAAGTAGGATACATAGTTGAAACAATTCAAACTATTAACATTGCGATTGAAAACCAAGTCGATACATGATTGACCACGCATAGTAGATTTTGTAGGGTCTGATGCAAGTTTAAGATCGAATGTTGATTCCATGAAGTCGAGGAATGGAGCATTTTCAGGTTTCTTAACATCAATGTTGAAATCGCCCACTAAAATTATTGAGATCTTTTGAAAGTTGAACTTCCTTACATCTTTAGGTATGTCTCCAAACTTTGGCATATAAATCGCTAGATTGGATATTAAGAAAACTTTATTCTGCTCCAATGTTGAATTAGGTAAGATGTAGAATGTTACAAGAAAAGTCTTCTGTCCATTTATTTCAACTTCAGCTGCACAAATGTCGCCACAGTTATCTATACCAGTTATTTGCCATAGCGAGTCTGCATCCACGGTAATGAGAATATGTGGCGTACATACTGTCAATTCAACTTTATTGTATATTGCTACACCAACAAATCGCATAGAGGGTCTTTTGAATTGTGTGATACGTTTGTATCCTCAAACATCAACATTTTCATCGTTTTCAAGCCATGTTTCATTTAATGCCAAGATATTCGATTCCATGAGAATTGGATCGGTCGCAATGTCTTCACTATGAAGTTTCAAACTCTCTGCATTCAACAATACCGTTCTGAAACTCAACGAAGCAACATGATCCCAAAATTGTAATGTGGTTGTAGAAAGTGTTTCCAAACGATGGTTAATGTTTCAATTCGGTTTGAAGATCTTGCATCTTAAGTGTTACAACTGTGAGCATGGTAGAATGTAAAGTCTTCTTTCTGATTTCTGATGTACAGGCCATTGATGCCTCTAACTCTCGACAATGTAACGTATACCAGTTGCTGTTCGAGACTTATCGTAATTGAATACGATTTCTTTGAAAGTTCCACCCTGAGATTTATGAACCATCATGGCACAAGCTTCAACCAAAGGAAATTTGATTCTTTTGCATTTAAGCATTTTGCTTTTGAAAGATACTGTGGCAGAACGTCTCATATGAGTCCAGCCAGATTTTAACACACCATGATGCGACAATATGTGTGGGCGAAACTTGCGGTAATCGTTGCTGGTCATGACATTATCTTGCC